>NW_025286622.1:0-1123 GCF_018294505.1 Triticum aestivum
CGCCCGTCTCCCCCTCCTTGCCGGCAATGTCTTCTAGCGACTCCGACGAGGGCGCGTGGCTGAGCGGCGTCTGGCCGCTGAGCCTGACCATCGGCGACATGGAGGATCTGGCCCGGTACGGCCTGATGGTGCCGCCGGCAGCCAAGGTGCCAAGGCCATGGCGGATCGGGGCGGACGGCATCCCAACCATGGGACCACCACCGACGAGGGAGCAGCTCCGCGCGTTCCTTGGCGGCCGGTACAACCGGAGGGCCCGGCGCAGGTTCTGGCGTGGGAAGAACTTCGACATCGTCATTGGCGCGTTCAGGGACGCAGCGGCCGGCCACACCGTCGGGGACATTACCGGCGAGGCCGGCACTTCCCGTGGTCGCCGCTGCCACGACCCACCTCCAGCCGCCCCCACTGCCCCGACACAGCAGGCGCCCCCTGCCCCGGCGCTGGTCGAGATCCTGCCGGCGCATGCCGCCCTCACGCAAGACGGAGAGCCCGACGACACGCCGGGGCTACTTGCGGTGCTGGCCCGGTCGGCAGAGGAGGAGGAGGAGGCGGCCACTCGTGAGGAACCAGAGCGGCTGGCGGCCATAGCGGCGGTGCAGGAGCAGCAGGCGCTGGAAGACAACTGGTGGGATTTCAGCGACGACGACGGTGGCGACGATGGCGGCGACGGCGGTGAAGGAGAGGCCGGCGGTATGGCCCCGGTCGTCGACCTCACCGGCGCCAGCGACGACGAGTAGTCTAGTTTTAGGGTTTTTATTTAAATTTCGGTCTAAGTTATGTAAGAGCAGTGCTCGGTTATGTTTAGGGTTATGTAAAATATTTTGAATTATGAATGAACTCGGAATCGCTTATCTGGAAAAAAATCCGTATGTTTAATTTGATGTTAGTCGTGCAACTTCAAAAAATAAACGGAAACATACATTTCAACGCTATGAGACGATAATCGACACACAAATTGTAGAAAAAACAGTCGCAAAATGCATGCATGGGGCCTTCCCTCATACCCGAATGGTCTCCGGAGAACTTGTCATGCATGCACACCAAAAACATATTACGTCACGTCCGGGGTGTGGTATGTGGTGTTTTCACGAAAAAATTATTAAAAAATCTTAAAGCGATAAAAAAG
>NW_025286623.1:0-1123 GCF_018294505.1 Triticum aestivum
TAACCATCTATTGATCAACGAGCTAGTCAACTAGAGGCTTACTAGGGACGTGGTGTTGTCTATGTATCCACACATGTATCTGAGTTTCCTATCAATACAATTATAGCATGGATAATAAACGATTATCATGAACAAGGAAATATAATAATAATAACTAATTTATTATTGCCTCTAGGGCATATTTCCAACATAAACATGGCATGGAGGCCTAACATGGGCATGCCCACTTGCTTGCAAAAGTTGGGGCAGTCCTGATATTTCCAAAGAAATATCATGTTCAATGGAGAGTGTTCAAATAGGCCAGAAGGATCTGTTTGGGAGCAACTCATTTCTCGACATCCTGTAAATGAACCCATTTTTTCATGTCCTTGTATTCAAGGCACCATGCCAAATTGTATGGGTTTTTGCCAAGTTTTGTCTTTTTTGGAGTTTTCTCGGTGAAAAGGTCCTATTAATGGCAAAACATGTCAAAACGTGCATACGGTGTCGGAAGTCGTTCAAACCAGGCATGTATGCCTAAAATGGACATGCCGACTTGCTTGCAAAAGTTGGGGCATGTGCTAAGATCTCCGAAGAAATACCATTTTTAATGGAGAGTATTCGGATGGGCCAGAAGGGTATGTTTGGAAGCACCTCATTTCTCGACATCCCTTAAATTGCCCCATTTCTCATGGCCTTGTATGACCAATTCAAGGCACCATGCCAAATTATTTGGGGTTTCGCCCAATTTTGCATTTTTCGAAGTTTTCTTGGTTAAGAAGGTTGATAAATGAGCGGATGTGTCACTACTTGCATATGGTGTCGAAAATCATCCAAACCAGGCATGTGCCTACCATGGGCATGCCTACCTTCTTTCAAAAGTGGTATTCATTTTAAGGATGTCCAAAAAAGACTATGTTCAACGGAGGGTGTTCGGATAGGCTAGAAGGGTCCGTTTGAAGGCTTGTTTTTTTTCGACATCCGTCAGATAACCTCCAATATTTTCCACCAACTTTTATGACCAATCAAGACACAATGCCAAGTTGTTTAGATTTTTGAGAAGTTTTGCATTTTCTAGAGTTTTCTCCGTGAAAATAGGGTGATAAATGGTCGGACGTGTCGCAACATGTAAACGATATTGGAA
>NW_025286624.1:0-1123 GCF_018294505.1 Triticum aestivum
CTTAAACGTAAAAAAATAGGTGGTTTTCGAACAGCCGATCGATCCTATCTGCGAGGGGGCCTGAGAAATAGTAAAAGATACAAATGCAGCGACGTCAGGAGCTCGGGAAGTAGAGCAAGGCCGGTTTCGAAGGAAGTTATACCTGATGGCCGCCGGGATGTCGCTAGGTGGGCGGCGGGAGGCCAGATCTGCCCACACTACGGCAGCGAGGAAGAAGGGGTCGGAGGCCCTCCCTCGCCAGCGGTGCTTGGGAGAGAATGGCAAGGCAGGCTGATCGGGATGCGCCCAGCAGTGGGTAAGAGCCGTCGCCGAGGATGACTGCGTGAACATTGCACCTTCTCACCTTCCCAGCGGAGAGGATCTGGCTGGATCTGTGACCAGCTGTGAGCAGAGAGAGAGAGAGAGAGTGTGTGGCCACCGCTGTCATGTTTAGATCTGGAGAGGCCGAGACAGTGTGAAGAGAGCAACACTAGCAAGCAAGCGCGGAGGCTCCTGCCTATATAGTGGAGTAGTACTAGTTTTCTTTTGTCTACCGGAGCCGGCTTGACCTCGTCAATGATTGTCGAGAAGTCTTCATACACATGGCCCGGAGGCGCAGTTGTCGTTATTTTGATCTGAAGCGCCGGATTATAACATATAACACGAAAAAACGCCACATGACAAGAAATCATAACCTCACTACCCAAAGGAGTCAATATGAATCCCGACGGACAAACTAGACGAGGAACAAAGCTCAAATTAAAGATAAACTCGTAGAAAAGGGGTCCATCGATAGATGTCCTAATTAACATAGCCGGCTTGACCTAGATGGCAGCCGAGTAGCCACTCTTCGTGCATGTGCCCCCAATGACTAGCCCAACTCAGTTGTCGCTGTTTAACCCTCGCAGTGATCCGAAGCACATGACACCTAATTTTGCGAGATGATAAGAAACCTTTTTTTAGATTTCTCACCACAACTACAGCCATGTACAACACAGCCTGCACGATATGTAGACGATAGCCAATCCAGGCGTGTCTGCTGGAGTCTGGTCACATGCATGGATGAACTGATCTTTCATGTCTTGCAGGGATCGTCCAGGCACCAACGTAGTACAACACTTCTCTAGTTCTATCGCTCGTCTCC
>NW_025286625.1:0-1123 GCF_018294505.1 Triticum aestivum
ATATATATATATATATATATATATATATATATATATATATATATTAGTGGCAAACGTAGAACTAGCTAGCTAATCACAATAAGGAATCATGTTAGTGGCCTCGACGCTGCTTCTCTAGGGTTTGGGTTCGCCTCGACACAATGCTTCAAGGGTTTGGGGTGGCCTTGACGACAACGCTCTTTTAACTTGGTAAATTTGGGTGGCCTCGAGAGAGTCAATTTGTCGGGTAGGGGCGTGACGGGAGGGGGTAGGAGACCAACATCGTTTTCTCTCTAGGGTTTGGGTGTCCTCGAGAGTTTTGGTCGAGCGAGAGGGACGAGGGCCGGGGGGTGCTGCCGTTGTATAAGTTATCACGGTCGAGAGGGGGTATATATATCGACCGCCCCTCATGTCGAAGTTATCTAGAGGGGGTTATTGTTGGGGAACGTAGTAATTTCAAAAAAATTCCTACGCACACGCAAGATCATGGTGATGGCATAGCAACGAGAGGGGAGAGTGTTGTCTACGTACCCTCGTAGACCGAAAGCGGAAGCGTTATGACAACGCGGTTGATGTAGTCGTACGTCTTCACGATCCGACCGATCCAAGTACCGAACGTACGGCACCACCGAGTTCAGCACACGTTCAGCTCGATGACGATCCCCGGGCTCCGATCCAGCAAAGCTTCGGGGATGAGTTCCGTCAGCACGACGGCGTGGTGACGATGATGATGCTCTACCGGCGCAGGGCTTCGCCTAAACTCCGCGACAATATGACCGAGGTGGGATATGGTGGAGGGGGGCACCGCACACGGCTAAGGAACGATCCGTAGATCAACTTGTGTGTCCTGGGGTGCCCCCCTGCCCTCGTATATAAAGGAGGGAGGGGGGAGGCCGGTCGGCCCTTGTGGGCGCGCCAAGGAGGAAGAGTCCTCCTCCTAGTAGGAGTAGGACTCCCCCTTTCCTACTCCTACTAGGAGGGGAAAGGAAGGGGGAGAGGAGGGGAAGGAAAGAGGGGGGCGCCGCCCCCCCTCCTAGTCTAATTCGGACCAGAGGGAGAGGGGGCGTGCGGCCCTTCCTGGCCGCCCCTCTCTCTTCCCACCAAGGCCCATGTGGCCCATTAACTCTTTTTTGGGGGGGGGGGG
>NW_025286626.1:0-1123 GCF_018294505.1 Triticum aestivum
AGGGTGAATAAGAAGTCGAGCGGGGTCATATTTCAGGGCCCAATGTATGGTAGTAGCTGAATCATGGATCACAAACACAGAACTCAGTTCCTGAGGACGGCTACAATGAGACAACCCACCATGTACTCCTACATGGCCTCTCACCGCTACCTTTTACCAAATCGTGTTCACACACTTAGCTCACACACAGTAGGACATGTTCACCCGCCTCTGATTCATCCCCGATGAATTAGACCTGACTCAACTCTAAGCAGTAGCAGGCATGACAAGCAAGCATGAATGAGTAGGCACAACAGGGCTCAAACAACTCCTACTCATGCTAGTGGGTTTCATCTATTTACTGTGGCAATGACAGGTCATGCAAAGGATAAGGGGGTTCAGCTACCGCAGCAAGTAACAGATGAATCGGTGTTGTCCTAATGCAGTAAAAGAGAGCAGAAGCGAGAGAGTGGGATTGTATCGGAATGAACAAGGGGGTTTTGCTTGCCTGGCACTTCTGAAGATAACATTGAGTCTTCATCAGTGTCAACGATCACGTCATCGGTATCACGTCTATCGAGAGGGGACAAATACCGGCAACACAGAAAGGAACACAATCAATGCAATGCAAAATATGATGCATGATCATGACATGGCAAAATGAATGTGTTTTGAGCTAATGCAACTAAAACCAGATTAAATGAAGTTGGTTTGAATCCAAGATTCAAATTCAAACTCCATATGTGATTATTTAAATGCCCTTTAGTTGATTTGTGCTAAACAGCAGCTATAAATTGTTCTAACATGCATGAAAATGGTACAGATGGATTCCTTGAATTTTTCTGATAATTTTTCATATATAATTTATTAAATTTGGAGTTACGGTTAATTTTCTATGAATTTTGGAAGTTTTAGTCATTTTCTGAAATTTATAAATCATTTAGGATTTATTTAAATTCCAGAACAAATACCGCGTCAGCATGACGTAATAGTGACGTCAGCAGGTCAACAGGGCGCCTCCAGGTCAAACCTGACGTGTGGGGTCCACACGTCAGTGACACAGGGACTAATCCCGCGTTGACCCGGGCTGGTTAGCTTTGACTAAGCCCTGGGGCCCACTTGTCAGCGTCAGTAGGTGGGGGGG
>NW_025286627.1:0-1123 GCF_018294505.1 Triticum aestivum
TCCAAAGTAGCCCATTTCTTACCTGTTCGTGAGAGTATAACCGCTAGTCAGCTGGCAGATTTGTACATCTCCCGAATAGTGTCTCTCCATGGTGTTCCTTTGGAAATTAACTCGGATCGAGGAAGTCTTTTCACCTCTCGATTTTGGGAAAGTTTCCAAAATGCTATGGGAACCCGTCTCTCCTTTAGCACCGCTTTCCACCCTCAGTCAAGTGGTCAAGTGGAACGCGTCAATCAGATTCTAGAAGACATGCTTCGAGCCTCCGTTATCTCTTTCGGAATGGACTGGGAGAAGTGCCTTCCATTTGCCGAATTCGCTTACAACAACAGCTATCAATCTAGCTTGGGTAAAGCCCCTTTTGAAGTTCTCTATGGACGACGATGTCGAACACCCCTTAACTGGTCAGAGACCGGGGAAAGACAATTCTTTGGCCCGGATATGATTCAGGAAGCAGAAGAACAAGTTCGTATCGTCCGTGAAAAGTTGAAAACAGCCCAATCTCGTCAAAAGAGTCAATATGACCGAAAACATAAGGCTATGACTTTCGAGGTTGACGAGAAGGCTTATCTTCGGGTCACCCCTCTGAAGGGAACCCATCGTTTCGGTATCAAAGGCAAATTGGCCCCTCGTTACATTGGACCTTTTCGCATTCTTGCCAAACGAGGAGAAGTTGCCTACCAGTTGGAACTACCTCCGCACCTCTCCAGAGTTCACGATGTCTTCCACGTTTCTCAACTCAGGCGTTGCTTCTCGGATCCTATCCGTGAAGTGGACCATGAAACGCTTGATCTCCAAGATGATCTTACATATCGAGAGTACCCCATTCGTATCCTCGATCAAGCCGAACGTACCACGCGACGTCATAATATCAAGTTTCTCAAGGTTCAATGGTCGCACCATTCTGAGGATGAAGCAACTTGGGAAAGGGAGGATCGTCTTCGACTTGAATATCCCGCCTTCTTCTCGGAGGAACCCAAATCTCGGGACGAGATTCTTTTGAGTGGGGGTGAGTTGTCACACCCTAGCTAGTCATGCATTAGAGTGTTGCATCATGTTTACTCTTTCATCAGAAACTTGAAATGGGGATGACAGAACCCCCAGTCCCCTCTGAAACCAACTAGGG
>NW_025286628.1:0-1123 GCF_018294505.1 Triticum aestivum
AATCAAATTATGAACTCCCACTTAGATTAGACATCCCTCTAGTCATCTAAGTGTTTACACGATCCGAGTTGACTAGCCCGTGTCCGATCATCACGTGAGACGGACTAGTCATCGTCGGTGAACATTCTCATGTTGATCGTATCTTCCATACGACTCGTGTTTGACCTTTCGGTCTCGTGTTCCGAGGCCATGTCTGCACATGCTAGGCTCGTCAAGTTAACCCTAAGTGTTTTCGCTGTGTAAAACTGTCTTACACCCGTTGTATGTGAACGTAAGAATCCATCACACCCGATCATCACGTGGTGCTTAGAAGCGACGAACTGTAGCAACGGTGCACAGTTAGGGGAGAACACTTCTTGAAATTTTATAAGGGATCATCTTATTTACTACCGTCGTCCTAAGTAAACAAGATGCATAATACATAATAAACATCACATGCAATTATATAGTTGTGACATGATATGGACAATATCATATAGCTCCATTGATCTTCATCTTCGGGGCTCCATGATCATCTTGTCACCGGCTTGACACCATGATCTCCATCATCATGATCTCCATCATCGTGTCTTCATGAAGTTGTCACGCCAACGACTACTTCTACTTCTATGACTAACGTTTAGCAACAAAGTAAAGTAGTTTACATGACGTTATTCAATGACACGCAGGTCATACAAAAAATAAAGACAACTCCTATGGCTCCTGCCGGTTGTCATACTCATCGACATGCAAGTCGTGAATCCTATTACAAAGAACATGATCTCATACATCAGAATTCATCATTCATCACAACTTCTGGCCATATCACATCACATGATCAATCGCTGCAAAAACAAGTTAGACGTCCTCTAATTGTTGTTGCATCTTTTACGTGGCTGCAATTGGGTTCTAGCAAGAACGTTTTCTTACCTACGAATCACCACAACGTGATTTTGTCAACTTCTATTTACCCTTCATAAGGGCCCTGTTCATCGATTCCGCTCCAACTAAGGTGGGAGAGACAGACACCCGCCAGCCACCTTATGCAACTAGTGCATGTCAATCGGTGGAACCGGTCTCACGTAAGCGTACGTGTAAGGTTGGTCCGGGCCGCTTCATCCCACAATACCGTTGAGCAAGAAAA
>NW_025286629.1:0-1123 GCF_018294505.1 Triticum aestivum
CGGTACACCTACTTTCCCCTACATCTGCTAGCCCACCTCTTCAAGAGATCTTGTAACCTACTCAACTATGCTAGAGCCCATAATAGCTTGTGGCTGCACACGGAAGTTTCTAGCATGAATAATCTTATGATCCCTTTGAGCCTGGGTGGCGGTCCTTATACAAACAGACAACACTGGGTTCTCCAGGTGCCTCAATCCACCCAGATGTGAGTTTTAGTTGCCACCTTAAGTTGAACCGTTAATAAACATCTCACATCTGTCATGAATATCACTCAAACCCAATCCACGTCTACGAGCATAGCATGGCAATATAATAGCAACGTAGAAGTAACTCCCAAGGGTTTGATAAAATAAATCAGGTAATAGGTACTACCTCAACTACTTCCCAGTACCCACAATTTAATTAGATCCTAATCATGCAATTGTTTGAGGAATAGATCTAATGCAATAAAAACTGGGTATGGAAGGTATATGATCAAAGTGTTACTTGCCTTGCTGATGATCCGCAAAACCTAGCGAGTCGAAGTAACAAGCGGCACACTCCGGGTACTCTATCGCAAACAAACAAGCATACAATCAGTACTCATCTAATGCACAGATAAAACTCGAATGAAAGATCCAACCAGAAAGTTCAACTTAAGAACTCCGGTTTGCACAAAGAATCAACTCGAAAGAAACAACGAAAGTCAAACGGTGAAAGAAAGAAGCTTCGTTTACTAATCTGGATCTAGGTCAAATTTTACTGGAGCAAAAACTTGTTTGAGTAGGTTAAACGGAAAGAGAATTTCGAGACGAAACTCTAGGCGCTTGAATCGCCTGATTCCGATAAACGAGCGAGAAGTTAAACAGAAACGAAGATTCGATCAGAAATCGAATCTGAGAAAAATAGCGGAATAATCCGACGAAAAAGAAAAACGGACGAACGGTTAAAGAACTGACGTTCGTTAACAGAGAAAAACCGACGAACGCGTTCGTTAAAACGAACGGTTCGGTGAACGCTCGTAAAATAATAAAACCGAAAAAAACCGATCTAGGGTTTTTTTTAAACGAAAGGTTTTTTTTTAACAAAAACCAGCAACGAACGAGCGGGGCAGCGAGGCAGTACCTCGTCGGGGCAGTGCTC
>NW_025286630.1:0-1123 GCF_018294505.1 Triticum aestivum
GCCGCGTGGACGACGCCCGCAGCCCGTCCCGATCCCCCCTGCTCTCTCTCACTCTCCCCGGCTCTTTCCTTCCTCTCCCTCGCTCTCTCTCTCTCACGGCCGAACACCACCGTCGCCGCCGTTCGCCACAGCAGCCATCTCCGGCCACCCCTCGCTCCCCCGACTAGCTCAGAAGCTCCGCCACAACTCCCTCTTCCTCCCCACCGCTCCACGGGTCCCCGGAAGCCCTGCATCGCCGCCACGTCGCCGTTCCCCTCTTCGGCTCCGATCATCGTCGCCGTCGAATTCGTCGTCTCCGGCACGTCCCCGAGCCCGCTTCGACGCCCACTGCAACCGCGGTGAGCTACGCCACCGTTTCCCCCCTCTTCTCCCCCTCGTTCCCTCACCATATCCTCCTCCCCACCACGGCCGAACCTCCGCCGTCGCCGAGCTCGCCGTCGACGCAGCTCCGATGACCATTTGGTCACCCCGGCGAGTCCAACGAGTTCGCAAGACCCCGTAGAGCATCCCTAGCGCCTCGCTTTGCTCGACTTCGAGCTCCAACCCCATTCCCGTGCACAACCAAACCCCGGCGGCCGCAGCCGAGCTCGCCGCCGTCGACTCCGGCCACCCCGACCCCAACGGACTCCGCCAAGAGCTGCGGGTCGTCCTCAGCTCCACTCCGGTGGTCTCCGCGGCCCCTCTGGTGGCCGAAATGACCAAAACCACTTCCGCCGCCGCGTCGGGCTCGCCGGCGACTAAACGCCGGCAGCCGACTTTGACTTTGACCACGGGTGGGCCCTGGTTGACTCCCCTGAGTCAATGACAGGTGGGGCCCAGCCCTGTTAATTAAACAGGATTAGTTTTAATTAACTTTTAATTAAATTAATCACCCTGACATGCGGGACCCACTGTCAGGTTTGACCCAGACCTGTTCCGTTGACCTGCTGACGTCACACTGACGTCAGGCTGACGCAGTAATTGATTTTCTGGATTTAAATTAAATCAGGAAATTCCAGAATATTAATTAAACTTCAAAAATTCATAACTTTTATTCTGTAACTCCAAATTGGACAAATTATATATGAAAAATGATCAGAAAAATCCAATCTATCCATCTGTACTATTTTCATGCATGATCAAA
>NW_025286631.1:0-1123 GCF_018294505.1 Triticum aestivum
GGGGGGGTGCTTGGGTATTTATATTGGGGAGGGGAGGGTTTTGCTTGGGGTAGGGGACAAGAAATAGATTAGGATTAGGAAACAAGAGGAAAAGATCTAGAAATAGATACGGAATAAACGAACATAGGACAAGAGTCCTACTAGGACTAGGCAAAAGAAGGAAGCGGCGGCTCCCTGGTGCACGCGCGCTATGGCCTCTTGGCCGGCCGGCGGCTAGTGGCTTGGGCCTTTGGCCCAAGGCGCTGCGGATTTTTTTTTTCTAAACGGTCTCGCGCGCAGAAAAAATAAATAAAAGAAAAATCTAAACGAACTGCAAAATTAATAAAGTAAATTTTCCCCGACTCCTAAAAATGAGCTGAACAAAATGAACTTTACTCGGGACCTAAAAGCAATTTTTGAAAACGCGCATTTTTCCCTATCCAAATAAAATGCGAATAAACACCGGAAAACAAAGTTTGATCTATTTATTAAATCTTCATTTTTCCTATATTTTGGGAAAGTCATATTATTCCATCTCTTATATTTTTTTTTGATAACGGAAAAATTATTGAAGATAAAATAAATAAATCAAATGACCCTCTTTTCAATTCGAGAAAACTCTCAAATATGAAAATAACGAAATCTCCAACTCTCACCAAGGGTCCTTGAGCTGCGTGAAATTTCTAGGATCGACCAAAATGCAAGAAAATAAATATGCATGATGATCTATTCCAAATTGAAAATAAATTCAAAGGGGCTTTGAATTTAATTCTTTGAAACTCCCAACTCATATTTCATATAATTTGAAGAAGTCATTTTATCTTCTCTCGTGAAAATCATTGAGTCGCATAAAGTTTCAGAATTGGAATATTTCCAAATGAAATTCAAATATTCTCAACACCCCTTGTCATTTAAATAAATGGAAGAAGTCATGTCATCTTCTCTCCGGGGTTTTGTGTTGAAAAGAATTTGAATTCACGAAGATCAGAAAACCAATATGAAAGTTTGGGAAAGTCCTTTTATTCCCTCTCATTTAACTTTCAAAAAGAATTCGAATCTCACTTTCAGACAATCAATCAAACAATCAGTCAAATCTATCTATTTATTTATAACATTCCAAAATTTAGAATTTTGGGATGTTACA
>NW_025286632.1:0-1123 GCF_018294505.1 Triticum aestivum
GCCGAATGGTGATGAGGTGACTAATCAAGTAGCGACGCGCAGAGCGGCTGAATGGTTATGAGGTGACCAACCGAGTGGCGATGCCCCTGAGTGGCGACACGTAGAGCGGCCGAGTGGTGATGAGGTGACCAACCAAGTGGCGACGCGCAGAGCGGTCGGGTGGTGATGAGGTGACCAATGAAGTGGCGACGCGCGGAGCAGCCGAATGGTGATGAGGTGACCAACCGAGTGGAGATGCACGGGGCGGCCTAGTGGTGATGAGGTGATCAACCTAGTGGCAACGCGCGGAGCTAGGGATGGAAATTTTATCCACGGATCTGGATATCCATGGATACCCGACCCGGTTGGGCAAGGGTATGGAGCACATTTTCTCCCATGGGTCCATGGATATGGATACCCACGAACAGCCAGGTTGGGCATGGTTATAGTTTGTGCTCCATGGATATCCAATGGATACCCGTATGACATGTGGGGCCATATGCCAGTGATAGTAGAAAGAGCGAATCAATGGGAAATGGCAGGAAATATGCAACTTGTTCCATGAGCTATATGCTGGAGAATCAACCTCTGGTATGTCACACTTAAGGACTCATCGTATTACTTGTTGCCTACTTATGCATGTAGCTTATGTTGTCATTTGTGAGTGAATGATGATGCGTTAATTTGCTCTTTGGGAAGGCTTCATGCTGACTTTTCTATGCCCATGGAGCTCCATGGGTATGTGGGTATCCAGTGGGTTTGGACATGGGCACAAGTTTTGCCCATGGATAATTTGGTGGATGGGCAGAGGGTAGGAAGACGGGTCATGGGTTGGATTTGGACCAGCTCCACCCGCCCCAAACCCGACCCATTGCCATCCCTACGCGGAGCGGCCGAGTGGTGATGAGGTGATCAACCAAGAGACGATGCACGGGGCGGCCGAATGGTGACGAGGTGACCAATCAAGTGGCGACTCGCGAAGCGGCCGAATGGTTATGAGGTGACTAACCAAGTGGCAACGCCCGAAGCGGCCGAGTGGTGATAAGGTGACCAACCAAGTGGCGACGCGTGGAGCGGCCGAGTGGTGATGAGGTGACCAACCGAGTGGCGACGCGCGGAGCTGAATGGTGCTAAGGTGACCAAC
>NW_025286633.1:0-1123 GCF_018294505.1 Triticum aestivum
GCTGTTTTGGCCGATTCTGGCCCGTTTCATGGACTATTACTCAATGCTTTGGGGTCCAGGAGTGGTTTCCATGGTTACCGAACCCTCGAGTGCGTTTACGTGTCGGTCATAAACACTCGCTCTTTTGGCCAATTCTGGCCTGTTTCATGGACTATTACTTACTATTTTGGGGTCCTAGAGTGACTTCCACAATTAACAAACCCTGGGGTGCGTTTATGTGTCGGTCATCAACACTCGCTCTTTTGGCCGATTCTGGCCCGTTTCTTGGATTATTACTCACCGTTTTGGGGTCGCGAAGCGATTTCCATAATTGTTGAACCCCAATGTCTGCTTACGTGTCGATCATCAACACTGGCAGTTTTGGCCGATTCTGGCCCATTTGATGGACTATTACTCACAGTTTTTGGGTCCCGGAGTGGTTTCCATGGTTAGTGAACCATGCGGTGTGTTTACATGTCGGTCATCTACGCTCGCAATTTTGGCTTATTCTGACCTATTTCTTCGAATATTACTCACTGTTTAGGGGTCCCGAAGCGATTTCCATAGGTGTTGAACACCAAGGTGCGCTTACGTGTTGGTCATCAACACTGGCAGTTTTGACCGATTCTGGCCCGGTTCTTGGACTATTACTCACTGTTTTGGGGTGCCAGAGCGATTTCCATAGTTGTTGAACCCCAAGAAGCGCTTACGTGTCGGTCATCAACACTGGCAGTTTTGGCCGATTCTAGCCCGTTTCGTGGACGATTACTCACTATTTGGGGTTCCCGGAGTGATTTCCATGATTAACGAACCCTGGGGTGCGTTTACGTGTCGGTGATCAATACTGGTAGTTTTGGCCGATTCTGACCCGTTTCTTGGATTATTACTCACTGTTTTGGGGTCCCGAAGCGTTTCCATAATTGTTGAACCCCAAGGTCCGCTTACGTGTCGGTCATCAACACTGGCAGTTTTGGCCGATTCTGGCCCGTTTTGTGGACTACTACTCACTATTTTGGGGTCCCGGAGTGATTTCCACGATTAACGAACCCTGGAGTGCGTTTACGTGTCGGTCATCAACAATCGCAATTTTGGCCGATTCTGACCCGTTTCTTGGATTATTACTCACTGTTTTGGGGTCCCAAAG
>NW_025286634.1:0-1123 GCF_018294505.1 Triticum aestivum
GAAACTTGTCAACAAAGCCATCAGTGCTGAAACTGGTCAGACTGACTATGACGCAACACGCAAGCATGGACGTGACACGGGTTCCTCATCCGGTGCTGGTCCTCAGAAGCGCCGCGTGTGGGTACCCAACACCGCCCTGCCACCCAGGTTCACACCGAGGCCATCTTTCCAGGCGCCTCGCCCCGCTCAACAGTCTGCTCCAGCTAAGCCCTATGGGGGTCCAACCAATAATGCTCCTCCACGTACCAGTTCTGTGACTTGTTTCAAGTGTGGGGAATCTGGTCACTATATGCGTGAGTGCCCCCAGACCAACCCCAATCAATCTGCTAAAGCTGTTGGCCGTGGCAAGCCGACAGGAAAAGTGTTTCATGCCAAACCGGTCACCGCTTCACGTGGCCATGTCAACTGTGTCTCTGCCGAAGAAGCTCAAGAGGATCCCAACGTCGTTCTCGGTACGCTTCTTGTTAATTGCCACCCGTCATCTGTTCTTTTCGATACAGGAGCCTCTCATTCTTTTATATCTGAAAATTATGCTCGTTTGCATAACGTTGCATTCTGTGACTTGCCATCCTCTATGGTAATTCAAACTCTGGGATCCAAATGGCAAACTTCTAGAGTAAGCCATGGAAATGAAATCCAAGTCGACAGACTTGTTTTTCTTGCATCTTTGATAGCCCTTAAATCTTCAGATATTAATATCATTTTGGGTATGGACTGGATGTCAGCTCATCATGCCCAAATCGATTGCTTCTCTAGGACTGTTCAACTCACCCATCCTTCGGGGAAGATAGTCAATGTTTTGACTCGAATAGCCAAGCGACAATTATATTCTCTTAACGCCAACCCTTTGCCAGACCTTGAGGACGTTCCGGTAGTCCGTGACTTTCCGGATGTCTTTCCAGAAGAATTGCCAGGGGTTCCACCTGACAGGGATGTTGAGTTTGTAATAGACCTCATCCCCGGAACCGTTCCGATTGCTAGAAGGCCTTATAAGATGGCACCCCTAGAACTAGCCGAGCTTAAGAAACAACTCGATGAATCCTTGAAGAAGGGTTTCATCCGCCCTAGTTCATCTCCGTGGGCTTGCCCCGTCCTATTCGTCAAGAAGAAGGATGGTACGGAC
>NW_025286635.1:0-1123 GCF_018294505.1 Triticum aestivum
ACAACCATGGAAATCGCTTAGGGACCCCAAAACGGTGAGTAATAGTCCACGAAACCCGTCAGAATTGGCCAAAACTCTCAGTGTTGACGACGGACACATAAACGAACCCCGGGGTTCATCGATCGTGGAAATTGCTCTAGGTCCCCAAAACGCTGAGTGATAGTGCACAAAACGGACTAGAATCGGCCGAATATGTGAGTGTTGATCACCGACACGTAAACGCACCAAGGGTTCGTCAATCATCGAAATGACTCCAAACCCCAAAATAGAGTAATAGTCCAAGAAACGGGCCAGAATCGGCCCAAACTGTGATTGTTGATGACCGACATGTAAGCGCACCTTGGAATTCGACAACCATGGATATCGCTTTGGGACCCCAAAACGGTGAGTAATAGTCCATGAAACGGGCCAGAATCGGCCAAAACTGCGAGTGTTGATGGCCAACACGTAAGCACACCTTGGAGTTCAACAACTATGGAAATCACTTCGGGACCCCAAAACCGTGAGTAATAGTCCATGAAACATGTCAGAATTGGCCAAAACCGTGAGTGTTGACGACAGACACATAAATGCACCCCGGAGTTCATCAATCGTGGAAATCCCTCTGGGTCTCCAAAACATTGAGTAATAGTGCACGAAACGGACACGATTCGGCCAAATATGTGAGTGTTGATGACCGACACGTAAACACACCCTGGGGTTCGTCAATCATGGAAATGACTCCGAGACCCCAAAATAGAGTAGTAGTCCAAGAAACGGGCCAGAATCGGCCCAAACAGTGATTGTTGATGACCGACACGTAAGCGCACCTTGGAGTTCGACAACCATGGAAATCGCTTTGGGACCCCAAAACGGTGAGTAATAGTCCATGAAATGGGCCAGAATCGGCCAAAACTGCGAGTGTTGATGACCAACACGTAAGGACACCTTGGGGTTCAACAACTATGGAAATCGCTTCGGGACCCCAAAACGGTGAGTAATAGTCCACGAAACCCGTCAGAATTGGCAAAAACTCTCAGTGTTGACGACGGACACATAAACGAACCCCGGGGTTCATCGATCGTGGAAATCCCTCTGGGTCTCCAAAACATTGAGTCATAGTGCACGAAACGGACACGATTCG
>NW_025286636.1:0-1123 GCF_018294505.1 Triticum aestivum
AACACCAGCCAGCTTCAGTGTGAGAGATTAGTGATGATTAGACAGTGATGTATGTGTCCATTTGTGGTGGTTAGGCTCTCAGTTTGTTTCGTTTTCTGACTAACTGCGATGTAATCTTAGGATTCTCTAGGCTGTAATATAGGACATGATCTCTTAATCCCATTGCAGTTACTTTTGTTGTCTCCTTATCTAAAAATTGTTCACGCCAAAAGGAAAAACACGGCAAAATGTCTATCTTCTCGAATGCTCGAACTAACCTGACAAGTACATGCATAGTTTTTAGCTCCCTCGGCTAGACAGAAGATCAACAACCACTTCTTTTCTGGTGCAACTACTATGAATAACCAGAGGGAAATGAAGATCCGGTAGGATTATGAACCACACTTGTTTCAGGTCTCAGCAGAAATCTCTCAGGACAGATGCCACCCAGTGCAGTGGCGGGTCAAGACATTGAGTATCGTTGTGTACAACATAATTAATTTGGGACAAAACTAGGATAATAAAGACAACTCTGTTCTACATGAGTTTACTCAAAGCTATGCCCTTGTATTGTAATGAAAATCAACCAAAATATGTTTGTGCGTCGAGCCAGCATGACAAAAATATGGCATTTTCTTTACAAATGGTACAAAGTCGTCTATTTTCAAAATGTTGTTAGAAAGATCAATTCATAACAAAAAATAGCATAGTCCTTCAATTATCGTAGACGAGTCAGAAATATCATCTGGACAAACAAAATGCAGTTGCAAGAAAATGCATCGATCGTTGTTTAATCTGCAACACACACATTAACTCTTGAATTGAAGAAACGAATGCCTACTCACAAATGGAGGTTTTAACACCCCCTTCAGCCGGAACATTACCTTGCAGGCTGGATTTGAAGTCTTGAAACACCACAGATGGCTGCCCCTTCGTGTAGATGTCCGAAAATTGTGAAGCGCATGGCTATGAAGTATGCGAGCTGAGAAGGGGAGTTGGAACTGACGCCCCGCGTCGCCTCGCAGGGCGTGACGGGGGAGACCTAGATCGAGTGTCGCCGCTCCCTCTCCTCCTCCCCCACCCCCCACCCCCCCACGTCGCCGCCACTAGAGGATCGGCCGGCGAAGCCGCACTGGCTCAGGGG
>NW_025286637.1:0-1123 GCF_018294505.1 Triticum aestivum
GAAGAAGCTTCTCCTCTTGTGGCCGAGCAGTGAGCGGGGGGATATGGTACGCGCGAGCTACCAAGGAAGATGGCGTGGGCGGGCGAGCAGTGAGCTGGGGTAAATGGTGTGCGGCCGACGATGGGGAAGAGAGGAGGAAGAAGAAGAGAGGAGGAAGAAGAGTGGAAGACGGGGAAGAAAGTGCATTAAATCTCAATTCTACTAGTACTACTACCAGGATATACCGTCCTTCAGAGTGTAAATAGTTACACCGATGACATGTGGGTCTACCACAAGAGGGCCCATATGTCAGTTAATGGAGGACAGAGGTGCGTAGGCGTATTTGAGGAAGCGTGCTCTACTGGCAAACATGATGGCAGTTCTGGGTAAGGCTGATTTAGTAACACTAACACGCTGGTTCAGCTTATTAATTACGTGTCCCATCTGTTGCAGCGTGTATTGTCACTTCATTGCGAAGACTGGTTGAATAGTTCTCTCTGACCGAGATGGGGAATAATGGATTGCGAGGACTTCCTTTCTACAGTATCCCTATGCCTCTACGCTCACTTCACTCATTTTGCTCCGTACCTAGTCACTTGTTGAAATCTGTAGAAAGACAAATACTCCATATTTGGGAACAGAGGGAGGCTTTTACTCCGTATTTGGGAACAGAGGAAGCTTGAAATATGAACATGTCAATGGGAGGGAGTAAGCCCCATGCATGCATGCATGCATGCATGCAACATACAACACTCACACGTACACATGGACGAACGCAACATTCACGCACCCATGCAGTACATCCTACACAGGTGAGTTAGGATGCACTTGACCCCAGGAAGGTATCTACTATCCTTCAAACCAGATGAGTGCTTCAAACTAACAACAGTACATAATATCCAACAAAAGATGGTCGTGCTACAGCAGCAGAATAAATGGCTCAGTCTAGATATCAGCACGAATCAAGTTGTGCATATTTGCTGTTGGCATGAACCACATCGCCGCATGTCGGGTTTGCAAAAGCCATCCATCGCATGGAAGCTTGATGCCTTTCACACACTGAAGATTATCTGGCAACAAGTTGTGTCGACGAATCTCTGGATATGGTGATTCATGAAACCCATGGTATGATGTGTAAACACAG
>NW_025286638.1:0-1123 GCF_018294505.1 Triticum aestivum
TAAGAGACATCATAGATCGCACCATATCTAGTAAAGTACGATTACGACGTTCGGACACACCATTACGCTGTGGTGTTCCGGGTGGCGTGAGTTGCGAAACTATTCCACAGTTTTTCAAATGTACACCAAACTCGTAACTCAAATATTCTCCTCCACGATCAGATCGTAGAAACTTTATTTTCTTGTTACGATGATTTTCAACTTCACTCTGAAATTCTTTGAACTTTTCAAATGTTTCAGACTTATGTTTCATTAAGTAAATATACCCATATCTGCTTAAATCATCTGTGAAGGTGAGAAAATAACGATATCCGCCACGAGCCTCAATATTCATCGGGCCACATACATCGGTATGTATGATTTCCAACAAATATGTTGCTCTCTCCATAGTACCGGAGAACGGTGTTTTAGTCATCTTGCCCATGAGGCACGGTTCGCAAGTACCAAGTGATTCATAATCAAGTGGTTCCAAAAGTCCATCGGTATGGAGTTTCTTCATGCGCTTTATACCGATATGACCTAAACGACAGTGCCACAAATAAGTTGCACTTTCATTATCAACTCTGCATCTTTTGGCTTCAACATTATGAATATGTGTATGACTACTATCGAGATTCAATAAAAATAGACCACTCTTCAAGGGTGCATGACCATAAAAGATATTACTCATATAAATAGAACAACCATTATTCTCTGATTTAAATGAATAACCGTCTCGCATTAAACAAGATCCAGATATAATGTTCATGCTCAACGCTGGCACCAAATAACAATTACTTAGGTCTAATATTAATCCCGAAGGTAGATGTAGAGGTAGCGTGCCGACTGCGATCACATCGACTTTGGAACCGTTTCCCACGCGCATCGTCACCTCGTCCTTTGCCAGTGCCCGCTTATTTTGTAGTCCCTGTTTCGAGTTGCAAATATTAGCAACAGAACCAGTATCAAATACCCAGGTGCTACTGCGAGCTCTAGTAAGGTACACATCAATAACATGTATATCACATATACCTTTGTTCACCTTGCCATCCTTCTTATCCGCCAAATACTTGGGGCAGTTCCGCTTCCAGTGACCAGTCTGCTTGCAGTAGAAGCACTCAGTTTCAGGCTTAGGTCCAGACTT
>NW_025286639.1:0-1123 GCF_018294505.1 Triticum aestivum
ATTCCTCTTTGCCTCTGCACTAGACTGATCTTTTTATGTCCACCCAGATTGCATTCCTCAGGAAGATACTCCTTTCGTCCAGCAAACCTACCGGACATGATGGAAAATCTCCATCGCGCACGACACCGGTCATTTTCTCTTGCCAAGTGGTGCTGCAGAAGTTGACGCGGTTTGGGCTTGAAGATGAACAGGATGGCGCCGTCATCCTCGTGCTTTCTTCGCTGATGAAGATGCACTGGATGGCGTCGTTGTCCTCGGGCTCTCTCCGCTGATGAAGAGGCGTGATTTCCTCTTTTCTCTCATTATGATTGGAGCTCAAGATTTTCCATTTGACTCAAGATTTGTTATTTATCATGTCCTTGTGCAGCAGCATGATTGATTCGGTACTGCATCATCCCCGGTTAATGCAGAGGACAAGGGTCTCATCGTGTGTGTCTCCCTTCGAGCAACGAGGCACGGCGTTGTTCGGCACTGGCTGCAAAATAATCACGGTGAGCTTGTCAACGCCCATCTATCCGTGTTTGCTTGCTGCTGCAACTTGTATTCGGACGGAGCTAGACAGAACTGCAAAAATATCATAATTTTACTTCCTTCTTCCAAAAAACTGACAACTCTGCAGATTATTCTTCAGGTTGATACTAACTTGGTAATGTTGCTGTTCTGAGACCCCGCTGCCGCTGCGGACGCCATGGAGACCGTCAAGGTAACTCAGTCTGCTCTCTCTCATGTCCCGACCCTCAATTACCAAAGTCTTATAGTATGAGATACATGCCGATTAGAGCAACAAAAAAACGACACCAAAAAGATCACTTTTCACTATGAAAAAAGCTCCATTTTTCATACCCAAGTCTTCACATGTATTACAGAAAGAAAAAAACAACTCTGAAAAAGCTCCATGTATCTCATACCGAAATCTTCACATGCGCAAATTCCTTCAAAAACTAAAATAAAATACTGACACGAGCATGCATAGCAAATCTTACAATTTGAGGGAGCACTAGGAAACTTGATACTCCATATTTTGCTTGCTTGCTTGCTTGCTGCAACTTATCTTCACAGACAGACAAAACTGCAGAAATCTGAAACTTTTCGTTCCTTCCTTCTTCAGGAAACTGAAAACTCT
>NW_025286640.1:0-1123 GCF_018294505.1 Triticum aestivum
CCCGATAACTTCAACACGAGGGGGGATATAACTTCAACACGAGGGGGGGTCGATATACCCCCTCCTCGATAACATTATTTTCCCGTGTATGTATGTCATCGTTGTCGATATAAAACCCCCTCCCGATAACTTCAACACGTGGGGGGGGGTCGATATATACCCCCTCCCCGATAACATTATTTTCCCGTGTATGTATGTCGTCGTTGTCGATATATATAACTCCCTCCCAGATAACTTCGACATGATCGACGGTCGATATGTATACCCCCTCTCGACCGTGATAACTTATACCACGGGAGCACCCCCCGGCCCTCTCGCTCGACCAAAACTCTCGTGGACACCCAAACCCTAGAAAAAACGATGTCGGTCTCCTACCCCCTCCCGCCGCGCCCCTACCCTTGAAGCATTGCCTAGGCCACCCCAAACCCGGAATAAGCTAGGTCTACGTTTGCACTAATATATCCACCTGCTGTCATGTTTGTGTAATAATTGCCATGTTGTAATATTTGCAGAAACAATGGAGCACGGACGAGATGAGCAAGCAGAAGAGGTGTTGGGGGACATAATCTTAGCCGGAGGTGATATCTTGTCGTATCTTAACGACAATGATGGTCTGGAAGAATAGGGTGAAGAAGCTGGCTGCGGTGATCGAAGAGTGGAGGAGGAAAGACATGATTATGATGGCTCCGGTGACCCAATGCTGGTGCAAGAAGGAGCCCGTGGTGACGGCTCCGGTGACCGAACAGAGTCCGGCCAGGTAAATATATTAGTTAAGCCTGTGCTGACTAGCTAATTGATGCATTCATTGTTTTGGTATGTACACATATTAATTAACACTCGTCTTTCTTCTTTTTTCTAGCCCTCCGGATCGAGCACAACTGCGGTAAAGAGACGAGGCCCGAAGAGAAAGTTGCGCTCGGATGAAAGGTTTGAGATCACAGCAATCGCGCGCGACGGCCAACCGATTGAACCCCTCCGGACAAAGGATGCTTTTGCTGCTCAGTGCGGGGTTCTAGTTAGGGACAAGATCCCGATCAGCATCCACCAATGGTATAAGCCTAAGAAGGAAGACCCTGAGGTGTCTTATGTCAATGATATGCAGAAAGATGATCTTTGGACTGAG
>NW_025286641.1:0-1123 GCF_018294505.1 Triticum aestivum
AGGGGGGGGAGGAGTCCATCCTCCCCAAGGCACCTCGGAGGTGCCTTCCCCCTTTAGGACTCTCCCCTTTTTCCTATATCTTGGCGCATGGGCCTCTAGGGGCTGGTGCCCTTGGCCCATGTAGGCCAAGGCGCACCCCCTACAGCCCATGTGGCCCCCCGGGGCAGGTGGCCCCACCCGGTGGGCCCCCGGGACCCTTCCGGTGGTCCCGGTACAATACCGATGACCCCGAAACTTGTCCCGATGGCCGAAACAGGACTTCCTATATATAAATCTTTACCTCCGGACCATTCCGGAACTCCTCGTGACGTCCGGGATCTCATCCGGGACTCCGAACAACATTCGGTAACCACATACAAACTTCCTTTATAACCCTAGCATCATCGAACCTTAAGTGTGTAGACCCTACGGGTTCGGGAGACATGTAGACATGACCGAGACGTTCTCCGGTCAATAACCAACAGCGGGATCTGGATACCCATGATGGCTCCCACATGTTCCACGATGATCTCATCGGATGAACCATGATGTCAAGGACTTAATCAATCCCGTATTCAATTCCCTTTGTCTATCGGTATGTTACTTGCCCGAGATTCGATCGTCGGTATCCAATACCTTGTTCAATCTCGTTACCGGCAAGTCACTTTACTCGTTCCATAACACATCATCCCGTGATCAACCCCTTGGTCACATTGTGCACATTATGATGATGTCCTACCGAGTGGGCCCAGAGATACCTCTCCGTTTACACGGAGTGACAAAATCCCAATCTCGATTCGTGCCAACCCAACAGACACTTTCAGAGATACCCGTAGTGTACCTTTATAGCCACCCAGTTACGTTGTGACGTTTGGCACACCCAAAGCACTCCTACGGTATCCGGGAGTTGCACAATCTCATGGTCTAAGGAAATGATACTTGACATTAGAAAAGCTTTAGCATACGAACTACATGATCTTGTGCTAGGCTTAGGATTGGGTCTTGTCCATCACATCATTCTCCTAATGATGTGATCCCGTTATCAACGACATCCAATGTCCATGGTCAGGAAACCGTAACCATCTATTGATTAACGAGCTAGTCAACTAGAGGCTTACTAGGGACATGGTGTTGTCTATGTATC
>NW_025286642.1:0-1123 GCF_018294505.1 Triticum aestivum
GGGGGCGGGCCCACCTGGAGTGGGCGTGGGCCCCTATCTCGTGGCCACCTCGGGCACCGTCTCGCATTGATTTTATTTCCCAAAAAATCACAAATATTCCAAAATAATTCTCCGTCCGTTTTTATCCCGTTTGGACTCTCTTTGATATGGGGTTTCTGCGAAACATAAAACATGCAACAGACAGGAACTGGCACTAGGCACTGGATCAATATGTTAGTCCCAAAAATAATATAAAAAGTTGCCAAAAGTATATAAAAGTTGAATAATATTGGCATGGAACAACCAAAAATTATAGATACGATGGATACGTATCAGCATCCCCAAGGTTAATTCATGCTCGTCTTCGAGGAGGTAAATGATAAAAAAGATAATTTTTGATGTGGAATGCTACCTAGCATAATCTTGATCATATGTCTAATCATGGCATGAATATTAAGACACGAGTGAATCAAAGCAATAGTCTATCATTTGACATAAAAACAATAATACTTAGGGCATCCCAACAAACAATCATGTCTTTCAAAATATCAATGCTTCCAGAACATTATCCCTACAAAATCATATAGTCTTGTATGCTCCCTTTTCTTAACACAAGGTACCCCTCATGCCTATCCCAGTGTCAGCCAAGCAATTGTTTCATACTTTAGTATTCTCAAACTTTTTCAACCTTCATGCAATACATGAGCGTGAGCCATGGATATAGCACTATGGGTGGAATAGAATATGATGATGGAGGTTATGTGGAGAAGACAAAAAGGGAGAAAGTCTCACATCGACGCGGCTAATCAACGGGCTATGGAGATGCCCATCAATTGATGTCAATGAGAGGAGTAGGGATTGCCATGCAACGTATGCACTAGAGCTATAAGTATATGAAAGCTCAAACTGAAAACTAAGTGGGTGTGCATCCAACTTGCTTGCTCATGAAGACCTAGGGCATTTTGAGGAAGCCCATCGTTGGAATATACAAGCCAAGTTCTATAATGAAAATTCCCACTAGTATATGAAAGTGACAATATAGGAGACTCTCTATATGAAGAACATGGTGCTACTCTGAAGCACAAGTGTGGTAAAAGGATAGTAACATTGCCCCTTTTCTTTTTCTTTTTTTTCTTTTTCTTTT
>NW_025286643.1:0-1123 GCF_018294505.1 Triticum aestivum
TAGGCGGCCTCTCACAAGTCTGGAAGTGTTGTGGCGGGTGCAAACGCCCGGCACGCGTCTCCGGGGTGTGCCCCCCCTCACGGACGGCGCCGCCGCCGGCACCTGGAGGGGGGAAACGGACGCGTCGGGTCTACACGGAGGGGATCTTGCTGTGGGTCTGGCCCGGATGTTGCTCCAAAGTGTTCCTATGGGCTGACCTGCCACAACCGGGTGGATAGGTCCACTGCTCAAAGCCCGTCCGTGAAAAGTCAAAGGGCTAGATCCCGTGGTCAAACGCTACAGGGTTAGGCGGGTCGGGGGCCCTGGGGGGGTAGCAATGCCACCCGAGCGTCGCACCGGGCCCCCATACATGCGGGGTGGTGTGGTGGCATGTCCGAAGAGGCAGCACGCGTCTCCGGGGGGTGCCCCCCCTCACGAACGGCGATGACACGGTAGTAGACGTTCTGCGGTAACGATGCGGCGTGAATATTATTAAATACTCGGAGCACGATAAAATCATGATTTTTTACACGACGCGGGCACATGTGTTGTAGGACTGATGGTAATTTTTCATAATTGTTCGTGATGGAGTAGTATCTGAACAATTCCCTCTGTGCGGATTGCTCTTCGCGTGTCTACGGCTGTGGCCGGCGGCCTCCGGGGGTTAGCATGGCGCCAAATCTTGCGTAGGCGGCCTCTCACAAGTCTGGAAGAGTTGTGGCGGGTGCAAACGCCCGGCACGCCTCTCCGGGGTGTGCCCCCCTCACGGACGGCGCCGCCGCCGGCACCTGGAGGGGGGAAACGGACGCGTCTGGTCTACACGGAGGGGATCTTGCTGTGGGTCTGGCCCGGATGTTGCTCCAAAGTGTTCCTATGGGCTGACCTACCACAACCGGGTGGATATGTCCACTGCTAAAAGCCCGTCCATGCAAAGTCAAAGGGCTAGATCCCGTGGTCAAACGCTACAGGGTTAGGCGGGACGGGGGCCCTGGAGGGTAGCAATGCCACCCGAGCGTCGCACCGTGCCCCCATACATGCGGGGTGGTGTGGTGGCATGTCCGAAGAGGCGGCACGCGTCTCCGGGGGGTGCCCCCCTCACGAACGGCGATGACACGGTAGTAGACGTTCTGCGGTAACGATGCGG
>NW_025286644.1:0-1123 GCF_018294505.1 Triticum aestivum
ATAGCAAGTTTCGTTAACAGGTTTCAGATTTAGCAGAAAACAGAGCATGGCAGAAACAGTAATATGAAGGCATTTTTGTGAGCTTGATGCACTCACCACATAGCAGAGCATGACAAAAAAAGCATACCTAAAGTAAGATGGCGTGTTTATGAAGCTATCCATGGCAAGAGCAAGTACATAGCATGTATGAAACAACTACAACAAGCTTGGCAAAATTGAATATCATGTTAAGAATCTGCCAGAAATATTTTATAACAAAAGTAGAGCAAGGTTGAGTCATGCTAGGGCACTCTATAATTTCATACAAAGGCATGAATGGATCAATTACAATAATATCTACAAAACATCCTTACTGCACATCACCAAAATAAGCATGGATCTCTCTGTAGCAACATGGATACATGGCAACAAAATAACAGCAGTCACAGACTTTTAAAATCACAAAGTCCGTGAAATCAGAAACATCATGAAGCCTAGTTTGCATGCTTGTGCTAGTCACCACATAGATCACAAAAATACATTGCATACACCTCTGTAAAGATGGCATGGCATACAACAAAAAATATGTAGAGGTCATGCCCATAAGATGCACAAATTAAATGCAACAAAAATAACAAATCCTCAAGTTCTGATAAGTAACAGCAGTTAACAGCAACTAGCACTCTTGCATCAGAGATTTGGGCATCAAGGTGGACTCAAATGAACATGGTGCAATGGAACAAAATGAAGAGCATCACTAGGCGAACATTTCGATATATTACACGTACGAAACGGAGCTATATGCAGAGAGTTATGCCATGAGAAAGTATGTAACAGAATGTAAAAATTCGGGGACTTAGAGAAATTCGAGGGGGTCTCGGGGTCAACCTTACTGCCCAGATCGGCTCGAGCCGGAGGGAGCTCGGGGCTGCCGGAGCGCTCGCCGGCGAAGGGGAAGGAGGAGGGCGCGGCGGCCGGCGCACTGTAGAGAGAGAGAGGGATCTGAGAGAGAGAGGCAAGAGGGAGAGGGAGAGGGAGAGGAAGGAGGAGAAGGGGCGCGGCGGCGCCCTGCTCACCGGCGGCAGGGCCCGGCGAGGCGGCGCAGAGGACTGGAGGCGGCGACGAGGGCCGCCGCAGGCGGGAG
>NW_025286645.1:0-1123 GCF_018294505.1 Triticum aestivum
GGACGTACGGGGCGACGACGACGGGGACAGGGACGACACAGGACGGGCCGGGATGGGGCGGCGGTGACGACGGGGACGACAGGGACGGGGACGACGTGGCGGCGACGACGGGGACGGGGCGGCGACGGGGGCGGCGACGAGGGATGAAGACGTACGGGGGGCGCGGGGGCGACGGTGCAGAGGAGAAGAAGCAGATGAGAAACTGAAATTTTCGTAAGTGTTGTTTATATAGGAGGGGCCTTCAGTACCGGTTGGAGCCACCAACCGGTACTAAAGGCATGTTTTGGCCAAGCCAAGCGGCGGGAAGCGACCCCCTTTAGTACTGGGTGGTGGCTCCAACCGGTACTAAAGCCCCCCCCCCCTTTAGTACCGGTTGGTGCCACGACCCGGTACTAAAGGGGGTGCCTTGGTGCAGGTGCGGTGCGGCAAGTTTAGTCCCACCTCGCTAGCCGAGGGGCGACCGCACTGGTTTATAAACCCCCGTGCGGTAGCTCTCTCGAGCTCCTCTTCAAAGCAGGCCTACTGGGCCTACATGTTCTGTGCTGCCCTGTTGGCCTACTGGGCCTTTGCAGGCCTGCATCCTGGCCCAACAACAGGTTGGATTTCTAGTCGTATGCCGGCCGCTTTGGCCTAGTAGGCGGGCTTTTTTTATTTTTTTTGCTTTATTTATTTTTGAGTTGTTTTTTTGTGTATTTAGAGTTTCTTTGTGAATATTTTTGCTTTAGGTACAAAAAATTACAAACTTTCTGTTAGTGCCCGTCGTTTTCAAATTTGAATAGTTTAAATTTTGAATTATTTAAAATTAGTGTGAATCACTAGTTTGTGAATAACTTAACTTTAAAAATCAGTAAAGGCACGAAAGAATTTGTTTGCACATAAAATTTCTTCGCGTTTCAAATGCCAAAACACATAATTAACTACCCTAACTATTATAGAGATTCCCTTCTGGGTGTGAAACACAGAAGAAAGTGATGATAGTGAAGCCGATCACATCCCAGATCTTTGGGTGTGAAACTTTTTCTTCATGTGTGTCCCTTTGCGCCGTAACCATGGAAAATCTTCATCATTTAACGGGATGCTCGGGTCAATATTCACTGTGAATGGAGCAATTTCATCAAACTTT
>NW_025286646.1:0-1123 GCF_018294505.1 Triticum aestivum
TAATCGTAATTACTACTCAGACATACACCAGATGATGCAATAGCGCTTAGGCATATTAAAAGAAAACTTGAGAAGTTTGTGCAAAACTTTAATCAAAAGCCAATAGATGATTATATGTTAATGTGCTCAGAGGTTGCAATGTTCAAGTTGAATGTGCAAAAGTTGCTTCCAGGAGTCGTTCTTGTGGTCTGTCTTTCTCGTGCATCTAAGAAGTAGTCTACGCTTCCTTTGCTATGAAACTTGTTGTTGTGGTTGTCATTAGTTCTATTTTTCCTCATTGTTCTGTTTTAGCTTCCTTTGGGTTCAAAGTCTTGTAAGTTTGATTGATCATTCTCCAGAAAAACTATTGTAGATATCTGAGTCCCAAAAAAACAATTAATATTTGAGTTGTTTCTTTGTAATAAGCTTGTGATAGAAGCAATTAAATCATCTGGAAACTTTTTTTTCTATACTAAATCTGCCAACAGACACCTCGAATAAATTAATCTGTTTATGAGTGGCCGCTTGGCCTAGTCTAGTCATTCGATGCACTATTTACTCTAGCAAAAGAAGCAGGTGAGGTCTGGTGCCATGAAGCTAGTCAGGAAGGCTAGGTTTATACACTGAACTGGTCATGCATGATAAAACTCTTCGCTAGAAGATGTTAACTAGTCTTGCTTAGATCGTATGGAAACTTCCTGCTCTCCATCGTCATGGCATTTGTATCATCTCTCCTTTTGGTTTGGTACTTCGTCCATTAATGTCGTTGCTTCTTCCTGTAAGTACTCAACCACTTCGAGAGACATCTGACCAAGTAAATATCGGATTGACATGATGATAACAAACAGGGGCTGCTACGAATCCGTTTCATACTCTGTCATCTTATGTTGCTGGAATTTCATGACAAATCTATTGGCAAATATATAATTTCGTAGTTCCAAAAGCTAGATAGCACACATAATACTATATCAACTTGTGGAGCGAACAGGAGTAGTAGTCACTCTATATGTCTTTAGTAGTCATGCACCCATGTATCAGGCTCACGTAAGAGTAGGTAACTTTGTCTATGTCGGCATCAAGCTAGAAAATAATTGTTTGCCTTGTATAACTTGGCTTTTCTCAACTGCTCTCTTTGACTGATTTC
>NW_025286647.1:0-1123 GCF_018294505.1 Triticum aestivum
GTCCTCCACCTTGCGGCCTTGGTTCGCTCGCCGTGCGCGGTGCGCCTCCCTCTTGCATTGTCAACGTCGTCAACAACCGAGAGGAACAAGAGATGACTGTACATGGAGAGGATGATAGTAGGGACCCACCAGCGTCATGGCAGTACACAAGCAAGTGCCTCTATAGTACAAGCCCAAAAATATGGTTCCTCCTAATGGTTGGACATCTGGGGCTCACGCCATCATCAACATAGTCAATAAATGAGAGAATTACACTACGAGCGGCTGACACCAGGGACCCAGCAAGTCGCGCAGTTTTTTTGAGGAACAAGTAGTTTTCTTTTTGAGACAATGAGGAACAAGCAGTTGTTATTTATACTAGTTTTAGCGATGGATCAGGGCAACAACGGGGCTATGCGGGGGCTGTGGCCCGTCTAGCCAGGGTTTTATTTATGTTTACCACATCATGAGCCCAGTTGTGTTTTTTTCTTGCTGAAAATGGCTAGCCCAGTTCCATTTTTTAAAAGAAATACCCAAACAAGGCCTACTTGCTTTATCGGCCCTGCTGGGCTGCAAATGTTTCAAGACGAGGAGAGTTTCATTCGGTTTGCCAAGAAATGGCCTGTACATTTTTAAAATACATCAAACCGGAATTAGTTTCATTTTTTTTCATTACAAGATCTTAAATTCCATTGATTTTTATGCATGGAAAATTATTTTGATTTTATATTTATATAAATTATTTTTCAAAATAGTTTGAATGTGAATCAATATTTCTGGATTAAAACAGTTGACCCACCGAAATATGCAAAAATTTGTGTACTTTTTAACCGTGGCCACAATATGGGGTGTAATGCTAACAAAAAGAAGATGGGCTCCAAAAAATCTTAAGAAATAGCAAATGGGCTGTACAAAATTAGAAATAATGGCAGATGGGCCGTATGCTGTTTTCCACAGATTTGAGGGTGACTTGTGCGCCTACTACAGGTTGACGCGTATGCTTTCATAATAAAAAAAGGTTGACGCACACGCAGTGCCCTGTCAACTTAGTCAACACACGAGAGTAGTGATTGTTGGATATCCATCCAACGGCTCTCGTGCTTCTGTAATCTCTGCTCTTCATGCTCCAGCCGCTCAAACAAGC
>NW_025286648.1:0-1123 GCF_018294505.1 Triticum aestivum
CTGCCCCGGATGCCTCGGTGTCGATGAGAACCTAAATGATGTACGCTTAGGCTTTTAGGGTGCCTCGGCGTCGACAAACCCTAAATGATGAAAGCTTAGGCTTTTAGGGTGCCTCAGCGTCGACAAACCCTAAATGATGAGACCATGATCTTGTTCCTTGACAATAACCAACTTTTTGACCAAACTTTTTTCCTATTTAGAGCAAAACATGGCCCACAACAATGAGGCCAGTGGTTCGAGCGGCAAGCAATTCTGTGAGTTGTCCCAGGAGATGGAGGAACAACCTCACCGCTATGAGGACGCCGCGGAAGACACCGATCCTGACTACACAACCCCTAGTGGCATCGGGGATGACACCACTGATGGTGCCGCCGAGGATGCCACCACTGATGATGGCGGCGCACACACAGATGGCAGCCAACCGAAGAAGCAAAGGAAGGACCGGCGCCCGAATGCGCTCCGCACCCTCAAGGAGGAATTTACTCAAGTGGACTCCGACGGGCATCCAACGGAGCCCAAACATATAGTCAATGGGTACTCGCTTCAGCTCGGGTGCATTCTCCGGAGCACTGTCTCCATCAACACCGAGAACCTTAGGCATAAGGACCGAGGGAATTTGCGCAACCTCCTCTTTACGAAGCTGCACGAACGATACAAGTTCCCCGCCGATTTTGAAAACACACGCCTCTCAGGGAATAATGTGAACAGTGCCGCCCTCACGAGGATGAGCACGGCCCTGTCTACTTGGAGAAGCGCGGTGAAGAGAATGATTGATAAAGGTGATAGTGATGAGAAGATCAAGGCGAAATATTCTTCGATCAGCGAAGATGACTACAAGGAGTTCAAGATCAAGTGCGAGAGCAGCGCAACCTCCGAATCAAGTCAGTGGGGGAAAGAAATGCGGGAGTTGAACTTAGGGGAACACAAACTCGGTCCCGGCGGTTACAGAGTGGCGGAGCCTATATGGGACAAGGAGGACGCGAAGCGTGCCGAGCAAGGCCTACCGCCCCGCTTCGAGAAATACAGCGGTGACAAGCAGACCAGGAACTTTGTCAGGGCCCGGTACAAGGAGGACCTGATAACAAAGGAGCTTACCACGGATCCGAAGACCATGGCGCTTGAG
>NW_025286649.1:0-1123 GCF_018294505.1 Triticum aestivum
GGGGGGGGGGTGCTTCGAACCTTCCGAAAACCGGAGGGGAAGAAACCCAAAATGGGCCAGCCCAAACAGAGGATCAAGCGCTCCAGAGGGTACGCGCTAGGTCACTAATGCGCGACCTACGCACCAAATAGGAGAAGCCGGGTAAACCGGGTCACAACACGTTGGAGTACAAGACAAGCCGGAATACTTTCCTAGTCTATCCTATGTATCCAGTACAATCACGTTACTCAACACTAGTGTTACACGTCTAGTTGATTGTTTATTTACAGGCTGGTTGATTGGTTCTACCATATATATACATCTGTGAATCTTGGCCGTTCAAATTACTTAACTTTAGAGCGATAAATCATCACCGTTCCTTTTCTATCGTTTAATATAATTGATGATGATTGATTGATTGATTGATTGATTGATAGATAAATAGAAGATATGGAAAACACAGGAAAAGGAAAAGAAGAAAAACACTGGGCAATACGTTCGTTCTCAAAGCCAGAAAAGCCATTCGACACACACCCTTACAAGCGACCCGTAGCGTCGCCGCGGGCACCGACGCACCAGCAGGTTCAAACATGTATTCAATAAATGTCTTTAGCAACCATTGTCTAAAATGTATATAAAAAATATTGAACATGTATTCAGTAAATGTAAATCTTGTATTTAAAAATGCATTAGATATGTACCAAAAGTGTGTCTAGAATAACAATGAAACCTAGAGAATAAACCAAAAGAATACCAATAAAAAACGAGAAAAGAAGCAAACGAAACTGGGGACAAAAAGAACAGAGAAAGAAAAGATATAAGCTAGGGAAAACTGAGAAAGAAACAAAGAAAAGAAGAACAATAGAGAAAAGAGAGAGAAAACAGCCAATAAAAACTGAGAAAGAAAACAAAGAAAAACAAAGAAAAGAAACAAATAAAAAGGGAGAAAGAAACAAAGAAAAGATATAGCTCCCGCGCACCAACCCGAACTGGTTGGTCGAGCGGGCTAACAAATGGGCCCACCTATGCCTTGCTTGACGTTACGTAGGGGTAGCCTCACCTGATGGCGACTGCGAGATGGGCCCACCCAGGCGCGTTCGAACCACAACATCTTTTTTTCATGTTCTTCTCTTTTCGTGTTTTG
>NW_025286650.1:0-1123 GCF_018294505.1 Triticum aestivum
TTGAGTGTGCAGGTCACACAAGCTGAGCAAAATCAGAGGCACAATTTGTTCCATACCAAGGGAGTTGTGAAGGAACGTTCTGTGCGCGTCATAATAGACGGAGGGAGCTGCAACAACTTGGCTAGCATGGAGATGGTGGAGAAGCTTTCTCTCACCACAAGACCACATCCACATCCTTACTACATCCAATGGTTCAACAACAGCGGCAAGGTTAAGGTGACACATACTGTTCGTGTGCATTTTAGTATCTCTACATATGCTGATTATGTTGATTGTGATGTGGTACCTATGCAAGCATGTTCCTTATTACTTGGTAGACCATGGCAATTTGATAAAAATTCTGTACACCATGGTAGAAACAATCACTATACTCTTGTTCATAAGGATAAAAATATTACTTTGCTTCCTATGACTCCTGATTCCATTTTGAAAGATGATATTAATAGAGCTAATAAAGCACAACAGGAGAAGAATAAGAGTGAAAATCAGATTGTGCCAAAAGAATTTGAGCAACAAATGAAACCTAATAATAAACCATCTAGTGTTGCTTCTGAAATTAAATTGAAAAGTGCATGTTTATTTGCCACCAAATCTGATATTGATGAGCTAGATTTCAGCAAATCTGTTTGCTATGCTTTTGTGTGCAAAGAGGCATTATTTTCATTCGAGGACGTGCCTTCCTGTTTGCCTCCTGCTGTCACTAACATTTTGCAGGAGTTCGCTGACGTTTTTCCACAAGACGTGCCACCGGGATTACCGCCTATTCGAGGGATTGAGCATCAGATTGACTTAATTCCCGGTGCTTCACTGCCAAACCGTGCACCATACCGTACCAATCCAGAGGAGACGAAGGAGATTATGCGTCAAGTACAAGAGCTTCTCGACAAAGGTTATATACGCGAATCCCTTAGTCCTTGTGCTGTTCCTATTATTCTAGTGCCGAAAAAGGATGGTACATCACGTATGTGTGTTGATTGTAGAGGCATTAATAATATTACTATTCGTTATCGTCATCCTATTCCTAGGCTAGATGATATGCTTGATGAATTGAGTGGCTCTACAATATTCTCCAAAGTTGATTTGCGTAGTGGCTACCATCAAATTCGTATGAAATTGGGAGATG
>NW_025286651.1:0-1123 GCF_018294505.1 Triticum aestivum
CGGGGCCGGGGCAGCCACGTAGTGCTCCCAGCTCAACCCAAGCTCTGGAAGCCGACCCTCACCAGGCAACGTGACAAACCCCGGGAAGTTTTGCCGGCAAAGAACTCCAAGGACGGAGTTGGGCCGGTGGACACTATGATGGTGGTCCCAACCCCTGCAGCATGACAAGGCCAACGCATTAGTTATTTGAAGAAACGTGAATGCAGAAGGTACAAAAATATTAAATGCACTTACGTACCTCTCCCCATCAGGGAAGATCAACCACCTCTGCTCGCGAGTCGCCGGCACGGACGGGAGCCGTGTAGCACCACGCTGGTAGACGGTGCCACCCTCCTCCTCAAGATCAGTCGGCTCCCCGCCATCATCAGCATGGCCACTCGGCTCCTCGGGCTGATCCGGCCAGGTACCCCATCCGGACGTGTGCTCCTCCGGGGTCTCGTGGGCCGAACTCTCGTGGGCCGAACTCTCGTGGGCCGAAGGCCAGTCGACCCGAGGCTCGTGGGCCCAAGACCCGTGGACCGGAGGCTCGTGGACCGGAGTCCGTGTAGCCTCCTCCTCGGACGAGTCCACCCTAGCAGTCACGTGCTCGGGTGAAACAGCTGGGGGTGGCGGCGAGGAAGGCTCCCTAGCAGTCACCCTACCTCCTCTCCCGCGACCACGTGCCCCACCTCCTCTCTTCCTACCTCGTCCCCTGCTGGGCACCGCAGTGGACGAAGAAGGGCCCGGCGGTGTGGACATACTGTCCAGCAACGCTCGGCGAAGAGGTACGTCTGGAATCGAAGACCTCAGACCACGCGCCGAGGAAGAAGGGGCCTTGGCGCGCTCCCGACCAGCGCCCACCATCTTTCAACACCTGCCATGACAAACAGTAAACGAAATTAGTACAACATAAAAAAAAGACCGACATGAATAATAATATGTGTATCACTTAAGTGTATCATCATCAAGTACAACATTAAAAAATTTAATACCTGACACTACTAATAATCTCGATCAGTATCATCAATAAATGCATAATCATCATCATCACTATAATCAATGACGGGCTCATAGGGTTCAGTGGCATCAACATATGCAAGGCCACCTTGACGTAATCGGTCAAGCAATGACAGGTCATCCGCAG
>NW_025286652.1:0-1123 GCF_018294505.1 Triticum aestivum
TCATCTTGCTTGCAAAGCTGAACAGGAAATAAAACGACGTGTTGGCCACGAGGAGAACAAGCGCACGGTGCACATTCCAAGAGTTGATATGATTGTTCCTTCAACTACTAGGCATACTATGACAACCACATCCGTTGTTGTCAGGACTACATCACCTCCACCATGTGACACATCGCCCCCGAGAGTGGCTACATCATCTGAGTTGATCATAAGAGGTAATGACAAAGGTACTGATCTTCCATCTCTACATGAGAATGATGAATGCCTTGTCAATTTGAATGCACCATCTGATGAGCTACCCACTACTTTGATCACACCACCTATTTTAGAGGACTACGTTGATAATTTGACTTTGCCATGTGATCAAACAACTGAAATACCAACAATTTTGAGTGCACCCATTGAATTAACTATTGATGCAAAAGAACCAATGTTTAATCATTTTGATATGACATCTAATCTTGGTGATGATTCTGTGTTAAATGACTTATTGCATGTTTGCTTATTTAAGCATGTTGTAGCATGTAAATTTGATGCAAATAAGGTTTATTCACCAATGTTGGGATGGTTTAATGATGAACATTGTCAATCTTTTGAAATGAATAAGAGCTTCACTTATATGTGCAAACTGAGTTGCAATATTTTCATGCGTTCTACTTCTTGTGCTAATTTTTTGGCTTTAGATTTTATGAACTATGCAAGTTACTCATCTATTCATGTGTCATATATGCAAAAATCAAGGGAAGTAAAAATGGATGACATATACATATACAACATGTACACCTTGTCTCTTTTGTTAGCCACATTTCAGATTAAGCAACGCCGAGGACGGCTTTATTTTCAAGAAGGGGAGGATGATGAGGACATGACTACCTTGGATATGACCAAAAATATTGCATATATGCATATTTGTCAGGTGATTTCTAGTGCAAACTATTCAATAATCTATTTATGTTATCCAGAACAAAAATACTTCACACACTTTTGTGTTTTGTCTAATTGCAGGTGTATGGGACATTTGTACAATCCACATATGAAGATAAGGAAGAAAGAGATGTTTATTTGCTGTTCAAAAAGTTCTCTCACGTCACTTTTGGCCCAAGAGAAGATAGAGTCCAAGTCT
>NW_025286653.1:0-1123 GCF_018294505.1 Triticum aestivum
CGCCGTCCGTGAGGGGGGCACACCCCGGACACGCATGCCGGGCGTTTGCAACCGCGAAAACACTTCCAGACTTGTGGGAGGCCGCCGGCTCAAGATTTGGCGGCATGCTAGCCCCCGGAGGCCGCCGGCCACAGCCGTAGACGCGCGAAGGGCAATCCGCGTAGAGGGAATTTTTCGGATACTTCTCCATCACCAAAAATTATGAAAAAATACCATCGTTCCTATAGCACATGTGCCGACGTCGTGCAAAAAAATCATAATTTTATCGCGCTCCGAGTATTTAGTAATATTGACGCCGCATCGTTACCACAGAACGTCTACTACCGTGTCATCGCCGTCCGTGAGGGGGGCCACGCCCCGGAGACGCGTCCCGCCTCTTCGGACATGCCTCCACACCACCCCGCATGTATGAGGGCCCGGTGCGACGCTCCGGTGGCATTGCTACCCCCCCCCAGTGCCCCCGTCCCGCCTAACCCTGTAGCGTTTGACCACGGGATCTACCCCTTTGACTTTGCACGGACGGGCTTTGACCAGTGGACCTCCCCACCCGGTTGTGTTAGGTCAGCCCATAGGAACGCATTGGAGCAACATCCGGGGAAGACCCACAGCAAGATCCCCTCCGTGTAGACCCCACGCGTCCGTTTCCCCCCTCCAGGTGCCGGCGGCACCGCCGTCCGTGAGGGGGGCACACCCCGGACACGCATGCCGGGCGTTTGCAACCGCGAAAACACTTCCAGACTTGTGGGAGGCCGCCGGCTCAAGATTTGGCGGCATGCTAGCCCCCGGAGGCCGCCGGCCACAGCCGTAGACGCGCGAAGGGCAATCCGCGTAGAGGGAATTTTTCGGATACTTCTCCATCACCAAAAATTATGAAAAAATACCATCGTTCCTATAGCACATGTGCCGACGTCGTGCAAAAAAATCATAATTTTATCGCGCTCCGAGTATTTAGTAATATTGACGCCGCATCGTTACCACAGAACGTCTACTACCGTGTCATCGCCGTCCGTGAGGGGGGCCACGCCCCGGAGACGCGTCCCGCCTCTTCGGACATGCCTCCACACCACCCCGCATGTATGAGGGCCCGGTGCGACGCTCCGGTGGCATTGCTACCCCCCCCCCC
>NW_025286654.1:0-1123 GCF_018294505.1 Triticum aestivum
GGTTCCGGGGATGAGGTCTATTACGAACTCAACATCCCTGTCAGGTGGAACACCTGGCAATTCCTCTGGAAAGACATCCGGAAAGTCACGGACTACCGGAACGTCCTCAAGGTCTGGTAAAGGGCTGGCGTTAAGAGAATATAACTGCCGCTTGGCTATTCGGGTCAAAACATTGACTATCTTCCCCGAAGGATGGGTGAGTTGAACGGTCCTAGAGAAGCAATCAATTTTGGCTTGATGAGCTGACATCCAGTCCATACCCAAAATGATATTAATATCTGAAGATTTAAGGGCTATCAAAGATGCGAGAAAAACAAGTCTGTCGACTTGGATTTCATTTCCATAACTTACCCTAGAGGTCTGCCATCTAGACCCAGGGGTAGAGATTTCCATAGTGGACGGCAGATCACAGAATGCAACGTTATGCAAACGAGCATAATTTTCAGATATAAAGGAATGAGAGGCTCCTGTATCGAAAAGAACAGATGCCGGGTGGCAATTAACAAGAAGCGTACCGAGAACGATGTTGGGATCCTCTTGAGCTTCTTCGGCAGAGACACAGTTGACATGGCCACGTGAAGCGGTGACCGGTTTAGCATGAAACACTTTTCCTGTCGGCTTTCCACGGCCAACAGCTTTAGCAGATTGATTGGGGTTGGTCTGGGGACACTCACGCATATAATGACCAGATTCCCCACACTTGAAACAAGTCACGGAACTGGTACGTGGAGGAGCATTATTAGATGGACCCCCATAGGGCTTGGCTGGTGCAGACTGTTGAACAGGGCGAGGCGCCTGGAAAGATGGCCTCGGTGTGAACCTGGGTGGCAGGGCGGTATTGGGTACCCACACGCGGCGCTTCTGAGGACCAGCACCGGATGAGGAACCCATATCACGTCCATGCTTGCGTGTTGCGTCATAATCAGTCTGACCAGTTTCAGCACTGATGGCTTTGTTGACAAGTTTCGAAAAAGATGTGCACTCATGCAGACGGAGGTCGCGACGAAGCTCAGGACTAAGGCCCTTACGGAACCTTGCTTGCTTCTTGGCGTCAGTAGAAACTTCCTCGGTTGCATATCGTGCAAGATTACCAAACTCCCTGCTATAGACATCCACAGAAAGT
>NW_025286655.1:0-1123 GCF_018294505.1 Triticum aestivum
CCTTGAATACGGGTCTAAGAAAGCATCTGAGATAACATCTAATTAAGGCCGCCATGGTACGTAGTAAGAAGCGAGCTACTAGTCATACATCCGAACAAGACAGACACACAAGGCATGGATGGCAGCAATGAGGACGGCAAGAAGGCAAGCGCAGCTGATGTGCAGCCATGCCTGGTCAATTAACAAAACAGGGGCAGAGGGTAAGATGGCGGCAAGGCCATCTCCCTCTTCCTCTCCCTCCCCATCTCCCTCTCCCACTCTCCCTCTCCCTCTCTCCCTCTCCCTCCCTCTCTCTCTCTCTGAAATTTGCTTCGCATCAAAGCACATATTTGCTTGACGTCTTTCTTTTTCTAAAACATTATAAAGTTGTTGGACTTTGTTGGTGTTTCTGAAAGGATATAAGACCCTACTTAATTTTTTATAGAAAATGTTGTGTGTGTATTCAAAACATTTCAATGCATCTAAAAAGATGCTAATTGTATTTTAAAAATATTCACCGTATATAAAAATATTCATTGTATGTTTAAAAACATTTCACCATCTATTTTTAAAATGTTCATCATATATTAAAAACAGTTCATAATACATGAGTCGCACAGACTGTTTACAGAAAAGGAATGACTTCACCTTGAATACGGGTCTAAGAAAGCATCTGAGATAACATCTAATTAAGGCCGCCATGGTACGTAGCAAGAAGCGAGCTAGTAGCCATACATCCGAACAAGACAGACACACAAGGCATGGATGGCAGCAATGAGGACGCTAAGAAGGCAAGCACAGCTGATGTGCAGCCATGCCTGGTCAATTAACAAAACAGGGGCAGAGGTTAAGATGGCAGCAAGGCCATCTCCCTCTCCCGCCCCCTCTCCCTCTCCCTCTCCCTCTCCCTCTCTCCCTCTCCCTCCCTCTCTCTCTCTCTCTCTCTCTCTCTGTCTCAAATTTGCTTCGCATCAAAGCACATATTTGCTTGACGTCTTTCTTTTTCTAAAACATTATAAAGTTGTTGGACTTTGTTGGTGTTTCTGAAACGGTATAAGACCCTACTTAATTTTTTATAGAAAATGTTGAGTGTGTATTCAAAAAATTTCAATGCTTCTAAAAAGATGTTAAATGTATTTTAAAA
>NW_025286656.1:0-1123 GCF_018294505.1 Triticum aestivum
GGTCAGTGATCTCCCAGGTACCGTTAGCTAAGATGGAATCCATCTCGCTACGTACAGCTTCCTTCCAGTAGTCAGCATCAGGAGATGCATAGGCTTCTGAAATAGTCCTGGGTGTGTCATCCACGAGGTACACAATGAAATCATCACCAAAAGACTTTGCAGTCCTCTGTCTCTTACTCCTCATAGGAGTTCCATTGTTACCCTCAACAGGATTCTCAACGTGTTCCATCGCAATGGTGGGTTCAGGAATTACAGTAAATTCCTCACTAGATGGAGCAGGTATCTCCTGATTTGATGAACTCGACATATCCTTCATAGGAAATATGTCCTCAAAGAAAGTTGCATCATTTGATTCCATAATCGTACCAACATGCATGTCGGATACCTCAGATTTTATTATCAAAAATCTATAGCCGATGCTATAAAAAGCATAGCCCAGAAGAACACAATCCACGGTTTTTGGTCCAAGTTTGCGCTTCTTGGGAATTGGTATATTGACTTTCGCCAAACAACCCCAAGTACGTAGGTAAGAGAGTTTCAACCTTTTTCTTTTCCATTCCTCAAATGGAGTCATGGTCTTATGCTTTGTGGGAACTCGGTTTAGGACATGACACGCAGTCATTAGCGCCTCCCCCCACCATTCCTTGGATAGACCCGAAGTGTCTAACATGGTGTTAACCATATCAGTTAGAGTTCGGTTCTTTCTTTCGGCTACCCCATTTGACTGGGGTGAGTAGGGAGGCGTCCTCTCATGGATTATACCATGTTCCGCACAAAACAGATCAAATTCATTGGAAAAATACTCTCCACCACAATCGGACCTAAGCCGTTTAATTTTTCGATCAAGTTGGTTCTCTGCCTCAGCTTTATAGTTTTTAAAGAAAGTCAAAGCCTCATCTTTTGATTTTAGAAGATACACATAACAATATCTAGTGGAGTCATCAATCAACGTCATGAAGTATCTCTTTCCACCTTTTGTCAACACGCCATTCATCTCACAAAGATCAGAATGTATAAGCTCTAGTGGCGCCAAGTCTCTTGCCTCTGCAGTCTTATGGGACTTGCGAGGTTGCTTAGCTTGCACACATACTTGGCACTTGGAGCCTTTGACAGTAGACATTTT
>NW_025286657.1:0-1123 GCF_018294505.1 Triticum aestivum
TATTTTTATCCTTATGAACAAGAGTATAGTGATTGTTTCTACCATGGTGTACAGAATTTTTATCAAATTGCCATGGTCTACCAAGTAATAAGGAACATGCTTGCATAGGTACCACATCACAATCAACATAATCAGCATATGTAGAGATACTAAAATGCACACGAACAGTACGTGTTACCTTAACCTTGCCGCTGTTGTTGAACCATTGGATGTAGTAAGGATGTGGATGTGGTCTTGTGGTGAGAGAAAGCTTCTCCACCATCTCCATGCTAGCCAAGTTGTTGCAGCTCCCTCCATCTATGATGACGCGCACAGAACGTTCCTTCACAACTCCCTTGGTATGGAACAAATTGTGCCTCTGATTTTGCTCAGCTTGTGTGACCTGCACACTCAAAACACGTTGAGCAACTAAACATTCATACCTGTCAGCGTCTTCAGGAGCCATGTATTGTGTCTCATGATCAGAATCATCTCCACCATGTTCTTCACGTGTAATAAGAGCCAAAGTCTCCTCATCATAGTCACTAGCGGACTCATATCCACCATCCGCGGTAGCAATCATCACACGCGGAGATTTGCATTCTCTCGCATAATGACCTCCTCCCTTACAACGACGACAAATAACATCACTTGTGTGCCCTGTCGATGCCATGGAAGAAGAAGAACGCTGTGCAGGCCCCGCAGGTGCGCTCTTGGCAGATAATGGTGGTTGTGCCTGTTTTCTTGTATCACGGCTGGAGGTGGCACCGGATGGAGGTGCTGGTGCAGTTGAAGTAGAAGATGCACGTGGTGTCCATGATGAAGGTCGGCCTACAGAAAAGTTAGTTCGCCCCAATGCTTGTCGATCCTGCACTTCACGTTCAGCTTTACAAGCAAGATGGAATAAACGAGTGATATTAGTATACTCCTTATAGTCTAGAATGGTCTGAATCTCTCTATTTAATCCACCCAGAAAACGTGCAAGCATAGCTTCATTCTCCTCAACAATACCACATCTAATCATGCCAGTTTGTAATTCCTGATAATATTCTTCTACAGAATTTTTCCCTTGTCTTAAACGCTGCAATTTTTGAAGCAATTCACGTTGATAATATGGTGGAACCCAACGCGTACGCATAGCAGT
>NW_025286658.1:0-1123 GCF_018294505.1 Triticum aestivum
CTGCGTTTACAAGAAAGTGAGTGGGAGCTCTGTAGCATTTCTCATATTATATGTAGATGACATACTCCTGATGGGAAATAATATAGAATTTCTGGACAGCATTAAGGCCTACTTGAATAAGTGTTTTTCAATGAAGGACCTTGGAGAAGCTGCTTATATATTAGGCATCAAGATCTATAGAGATAGATCGAGACGCCTCATAGGTCTTTCACAAAGCACATACCTTGATAAGATTTTGAAGAGATTCAGAATGGATCAGTCCAAGAAGGGGTTCTTGCCTATGTTACAAGGTATGAGACTGAGCTCAGCTCAGTCACCGACCACGGCAAAAGATAAAGAAGAGATGAGTGTCATCCCCTATGCTTCAGCCATAGGATCTATTATGTATGCCATGCTGTGCACCAGACCCGATGTAAACCTTGCCGTAAGTTTGGTAGCAAGATACCAAAGTAATCCCGGCAAGGAACACCGGACAGCGGTCAAGAATATCCTGAAGTACCTGAAAAGGACAAAGGACATGTTTCTCGTTTATGGAGGAGACGAAGAGATCGTCGTAAAGGGTTACGTCGACGCTAGCTTCGACTCAGATCTGGATGACTCTAAGTCACAAACCGGATACGTGTATATGTTGAATGGTGGAGCAGTAAGCTGGTGCAGCTGCAAGCAGAGCATCGTGGCGGGATCTACGTGTGAAGCGGAGTACATGGCAGCCTCGGAGGCAGCACATGAAGCGATTTGGGTGAAGGAGTTCATCACCGACCTAGGAGTCATACCCAATGCGTCGGAGCCGATCAAACTCTTCTGTGACAACACTGGAGCTATTGCCCTCGCAAAGGAGCCCAGGTTTCACAAGAAGACCAGGCACATCAAGCGTCGTTTCAACTCCATCCGTGAAAATGTTCAAGATGGAGACATAGAGATTTGCAAAGTGCACACGGATCTGAATGTCGCAGATCCGCTGACTAAACCTCTCTCGCGTGCAAAACATGATCAACACCAGAACTCTATGGGTGTTCGATTCATCACAATGTAACTAGATTAGTGACTCTAGTGCAAGTGGGAGACTGTTGGAAATATGCCCTAGAGGCAATAATAAAAGTATTATTATATTTCATTGTTCATG
>NW_025286659.1:0-1123 GCF_018294505.1 Triticum aestivum
ACACTTTGGAGCAACATCAGGGCCAGGCCCACAGCTACATCCACTCCGTGTAGACTCGACGCGTCCGTTTCCCCCCTCCGGGTGCCGGCGGCGGCGCCGTTCGTGAGGGGGGCCACGCACCGGAGACGCGTGCCGCCTCTTCGGACATGCCACAACACCACCCCGCATGTATGAGGGCCCGGTACAATGCTCCGGTGGCATTGCTACCCCCCCAGGGCCCCCGTCCCGCCTAACCCTGTAGCGTTTGACCACGGGATCTAGCCCTTTGACTTTGGACGCACGGGCTTTGACCAGTGGACCTCTCCACCCGGTTGTGTCGGGTCGGCCCAGAGGGACACCGGGGAGCAACATCCGGGCCAGGCCCACAGCTACATCCACTCCGTGTAGACCCGACGCGTCCGTTTCCCCCCTCCAGGTGCCGGCGGCGGCGCCGTCCGTGAGGGGGGGCACGCACCGTAGACGCATGCTGGGCGTTTGCAACCGCCTCAACACTTCCAGACTTGTGAGAGGCCGCCTACGCAAGATTTTACGGTATGCTACCCCCCGAAGGCCGCCGGCCACAGTCGTAGACGTGCGAAGAGCAATCCGCGTAGCGGGAAGTGTTCAGATACTTCTCCATCACAAAAAATTATGAAAAATTACCATCAGTCCTATAGCACATGTGCCCACGTTGTGTAAAAAACTCATGATTTTATCGCGCTCCAAGTATTTCATAATATTCACGCTGCATCGTTACCGCAGAACGTCTACCACCGTTTCATTGCCGTCCGTGAGGGGGGCCACAACCCGGAGACGCGTGCCGCCTCTTCGGACATGCCACAACACCACCCCGCATGTATGAGGGCCCGGTACGACGCTCCGGCGGCATTGCTACCCCCCCAGGGCCCCCGTCCCGCCTAACCCTGTAGCGTTTGACCACGGGATCTAGCCCTTTGACTTTGCACGGACGGGCTTTGACCAGTGGACCTCTCCACCCGGTTGTGTTAGGTCGGCCCATAGGAACACTTTGGAGCAACATCCGGGCCAGGCCCACAGCTACATCCACTCCGTGTAGACTCGACGCGTCCGTTTCCCCCCTCCGGGTGCCGGCGGCGGCGCCGTTCGTGAGGGGGGCCACGCACCG
>NW_025286660.1:0-1123 GCF_018294505.1 Triticum aestivum
TAAACGCACCCTAGGGTTCGTTAATCATTGAAATCACTCCGGGACACCGAAATAGTGAGTAATAGTCCTTAAAATGGGCCAGAATCGGCCAAAACTGCGAGTGTGGATGACCGACACGTAAACACACCCCAGGGTTCGTTAATCATGGAAGTCACTGCGAGACCCCAAAATAGTGAGTGATAGTCCACGAAACGGGCCAGAACCGGCCAAAACTGTCAATGTTGATGACCTACACATAAGCGCACCTTGTTGTTCAGCAAGCATGGAAATCACTTTGGGACCCCCAAACGATGAGTAATAGTCCACGAAACGGGTCAGAATCGACAAAAACCGTGAGTGTCGATGACCGACACGTAAATGCACCCCGGGGTTCGTTAATCGTGGAAGTCACTCCCGGACCCCAAAACAGTTAGTAATAGTCCACAAAACGGGCCAGAATCGGCCAAAACTGTCAGTGTCGATGACCAACACGTAAGCGCACCTTGTTTTTCAACAAGCATGGAAATCACTTCGGGACCCAAAACGGTGAGTAATAGTCTACCAAACGGGTCAAAATCGACAAAAACTGCGAGTGTTGATGACCGACACGTAAACGCACCCCAGGGTTCATTAATCGTGGAAATCACTCCGGACCCCCAAAACAGTGAGTATTAGTCCATGAAACGGGTCAGAATCGACAAAAACCGCGAGTGTTGATGACCAACACGTAAACGCACCCCAGTGTTCGCTAATCATGGAAATTACACCGGGACCCTAAAATAGTGAGTAATAGTCCATGAAACGGGCCAGAATCGGCCAAAACTATGAGTGTTGATGACCGACACGTAAGTGCACCTTGGAGTTCAACAAGCGTGGAAATCACTTTGTGACCCCAAAATGGTGAGTAATAGTCCATGAAACGGGTCAGAATCGACAAAGACTGCGAGTGTTGATGACCGGCACGTAAACGCACCCTAGGGTTCGTTAATCATTGAAATCACTCCGGGACACCAAAATAGTGAGTAATAGTCCTTAAAACGGGCCAGAATCGGCCCAAACTGCGAGTGTGGATGACCGACACGTAAACACACCCCAGGGTTCGTTAATCATGGAAGTCACTGCGAGACCCCAAAATAGTGAGTGA
>NW_025286661.1:0-1123 GCF_018294505.1 Triticum aestivum
GGCCTTCTGCGGTGCCGTGGCCGTCGCGTTAGTCTGAGGCATGTGCTCCGGGCGAGGCTTCTTGTGCAAGTCCCAGCGCTCTGCTGAGGACGCGCGGCCAGGGCCAGGGCTAGGCAGGCGCTTGGTGTTGCCGTCATGGCGGCCGCGACATGTGGGCTGGGACGCGCTGCATGAGCTCGCGAGTTTCTTGCTGTCCCAGCGTTCAACGGAGTCGGCTCGTCCGGGACTCCCGGCGCTGTAAGAGGAGGAGGAGGAGGACGACGACGACGACACGGTGGTGCGGGGCTTCCTGTATTTCTTGTCCGAGTCCCACCTGTCGACGGAGTCGGCACGACCGGTGCTCTCGCTGCCCGACGATGACGAGGAGGAGCAGATGGAGCTGCATGGCTTTTTGCCCGTCTTGTTCCAGTCCCACCTCTGGACGAAGTCGGCACGGCCATGCATGGCGGACACCAGCATGGTGAGGACGACACCGTGCGGCGTCGGCAACAGCGGCAGCATCTTGCTCTTGGGCGGCGTCGGGAGGATCGGCAGCATCTCGCTCCTGGGCGGCGTCGGTAGCAGCGGCGGGAGAAGAGCTCCTGCTACTGCCGCCATTGCTGTTCGTGGATCAGCCGCCACAAAGCAATTGCTCTTTGTGCTAATTGATAGAAGACGTGAAAGGAAATCGATCAAGAAATAGATGAGTCCACGAGTTACCTGGGAGCACACATTTATAGTAGCTCGATCACTAGCTGTGTATGTTCCTTCTCGACTCGGATAGCTAGCTACTCTCGGAATCGCATGCGTAGGGGACACGCCACGGAAATGAGGCCGCGCGCCGGCCAGACCGAAACCAGTACTGTTTCTTTTTTTTTTTTTGAAATAAGCCTGCAGCCGAGTTGAAATTGCCATGCCTTCGTATGTCCTTGAACCTTTATTTCTTTTCACGGCAATTTCTGTTGCAACTAAGTACTCACATGACAGTTTTTTATGTTGCAATTCCTGTTGCAACTAAATTAATGTGTATTACTCACATGGCAAATGTACAAAAAACAAAGTCTACAATCATGGCCATTTTTTCTTCATCTTTTTTCAACTAGAACAGTGGCCCGCTCGATGCGCGGGCTAGTATTTGTGAAGG
>NW_025286662.1:0-1123 GCF_018294505.1 Triticum aestivum
TTTATAGGTAGAGGGAGCTAGGAGACTCCAAATGAGGTGCGGTTTTCGCCCACACGATCGTGATCGAACGACCTAGAGCATGGAAGAGAGTTTGGTGGGCTTTGGGCTGGTTTTGGAGGGGGTTTTTGCTGGACACTCAAATGGACTTTGCGGATGCCCGGTTAACCGTTGGAGTACCAAACGACCTCCGAATGGAACGAAACTTGACCGGTAGTCTCCGGGTGGTATATTAAGACCACTTGACAAGCCTCGGTCCATTCCGAGAAAGTTTGACACACGCACACGAAAGAAAACAAGAGGGGTGCACCGGAAGAGATAGGAGCGCCGGATTGGAAAACGGACAACGGGGAAAATGCTCGGATGCATGAGACGAACACGTATGCGAATGCAATGCACATGATGACATGATATGAAAATGCATGACATGACAAAATACAAAACGAAAGACAAAACCCGACAACGGAGGGAAAAACATATCACATAGCCGGAAATGGCAAGAGTCGGAGTTACAAATATGGCAAGTTACATGCGGGGTGTTACAACACTCCACCACTACGAGAGGATCTCGTCCCGAGATCTAGGACTGAAAGAACTCCGGATATTCGGAACGGAGATGGTCCTCGCGTTCCCAGGTGGCTTCTCGGTCGGAATGGTGCGACCACTTCACTTTCAGGAATTTGATAGACTTGTTGCGAGTCTTGCGCTCAGTTTCTTCAAGAATAGCAACGGGGTGCTCATGATAAGACAAATCTTCTTGGAGGTCAATCTCTTCGAAGTTGATAGTGCGCTCAGGCGTCTTGAAGCACTTGCGGAGCTGTGACACGTGGAACACATCGTGCACGTTCGCGAAGTTGGAAGGAAGCTCAAGTTGATAGGCGAGGTCGCCTCTTTTGCCAATGATCTTGAAAGGACCCACGTATCTAGGGGCAAGCTTCCCTTTGATACCGAAGCGACGAGTGCCTTTCATTGGAGAGACGCGGAGGTAGACATGGTCTCCGATCTCGAAAGCCAAATCACGATGCTTACTATCATAGTAACTCTTCTGGCGCGATTGCGCGGCTTTGAGATTATCACGGATGACTTTACACATTTCTTCAGCTTCAGTGATTAAGTCATTGCCAAG
>NW_025286663.1:0-1123 GCF_018294505.1 Triticum aestivum
GGGGGTGTGATCACTCCCAGTTCTAGGGAGAGCTTGAGAGGTACATAAAGGGAAAATAGCCTCCAGCTCAGTGGTGCAGAAGATTCTATCAATTGTAGTCATAATGTTATTCTCCTGGTTGTTGGCCCAGGTGAATTTCCTACCTGACATCCTAATTTCCAGCAGGCTCCATATCTCCACCCAGGCATTAAATTTACCTGCCCAATGGTGATTGATGTTACCATTACTCTTATCTTGCTGGTATCTGACCAAATTAAAGTCCCCTCCTATTAGAGTGGGCATTTGTTCATCTACAAAAAGGCTGTGAAGCTCAGAGATAAAATCCTTTTTGCCTTCCTCATATGGGGAACCATATACAGCTATAACTCTAAAGCAAATCCCGCTAGATTTGACTTTAAGATTGCAGGTGACAGAAAAATTCAGGGAGCTCCAAAGGAGAACCTCCAATATGTCTGCATCAACACCAACTAGCACCCCTCCAGAAGTGCCCACAGCAGGGAGGTGATGCCAAAGAAAGTTTTTACTACCACTAATGGATTTAAGGAAAGCAGGGGATAGCTCCTATTTTTTGGTCTCTTGAAAAGCAACAATGCTAGCATTTGTTCTGGCTAATGTGTCAATATATAATGCATGTCTTCTTACCTGGGGTAGTAATCCCCCTAATATTCCAGAATAGGCAATTCATCTAAACTGGTTTTTCTTGGGTGCTTGCCCTGCCCATATTTGGAGACCTTAGTCCAGATGACACCGCATACGCTTAAGCCTCGCTTTTCCACAGACAGCTGCCGGAGTCAGACCCAAACCGGCGGCGCCGCCATGTGCTTCCAGTTTTGTTCGGGTGGCGCCACAAGGTCAGCGATGTCAGCGGACTTGATGTCGCTGCCATCCACCTCGCGGACGGGTTCGTCGTTGTCCTCCTCTTGGACGACAACCACTTTGCCCCGAACTTGATTGTAACCCACCCACCACGGTCAGTCGGTCACTCATCTTTGCCTCTGCCTGTCGCTTTGGTGTCTGCCGACCTCATTCTCGCCGTTCGCAACCAGGCCGGAGAGATAAGAAGAGGATATGCTAGTGCACGCAGACAAAGACCGCTATAGCCCGCTCAGGATGGAGTAGCTCA
>NW_025286664.1:0-1123 GCF_018294505.1 Triticum aestivum
ATTTCCACGATTAACGAAGCCCCGGGTGCGTTTACGTGTCGGTTATGAACACTCACAGTTTTAGCCAATTCTAACGCGTTTTGTGGACTTTTAGTCACCGTTTTCTGGGCCCGCTGTGATTTCCATAGTTGTTGAACCCCAAGGCGCACTTACGTGTTAGTCATCAACAATCACAGTTTTGGCTTATTCTGGCCTGTTTCATGGACTATTACTCACTGTTTTGGGGCCCCGGAGTGATTTCCACGGTTAACGAACCGCAGGGTGCATTTGCGTGTCGGTCATCAACACTCGCAGTTTTGGCCGATTCTGGCCCGTTTCTTGGACTATTACTCTATTTTTTGGTCCAAGCATGATTTCCATGATTTACGAACCCCGTGGTGCGTTTACGTGTCGGTCAATGACACTCACCATTTTGGCCAATTTCTGGTCTGTTTTGTGTACTATTACTCACCGTTTTGGCGTCCCAGAGCGATTTCCATTATTTACAATCCCCGGGGTGCGTTTGCGTCTCTGTCGTCAACACTCACAGTTTTGGCCAATTCTGACGCGATTCGTGGAGTATTACTCATCATTTAGGGGTCCCGAAGCGATTCCATAATGGTTGAACCCTAAGGTCCGTTTACGTGTCGGTGATCAACACTCGCAGTTTTGGCCGATTCTGGCCCGTTTCATGGACTATTACTCACCGTTTTGGGTCCCCAAAGTGATTTCCACGGTGGTTTGACCCCATGGTGCGTTTATGTGTCGATCATCAACAAGCGCATTTTGGGACGATTTTGTCCCATTTCTTGCATTATTACTTAGTTTTGGGGTCCTGGAGTGATTTCCACGATTGACGAACTCCACTGTGCGTTTAAGTGTCGGTCATAAACACTCACAATTTTGGCCAATTCTCGTCCGTTTCGTGCACTATTACTCACCGTTTCGGCGTCCCAGATAGATTTCCACGGTTGACAATCCCCGGAGTGCGTTTGCGTGTCTGTCGTCAACACTCACAGTTTTGGCCAATTCTGACGCGATTCGTGGGCTATTATTCACCATTTAGGGCTCCCGTAGCGATTTCCATAGTTGTGGAACCCCAAGGTTTGTTTAGGTGTCGGTCATCAATACTCACTGTTTTGGG
>NW_025286665.1:0-1123 GCF_018294505.1 Triticum aestivum
CTCATGCATTTTTAAAATCAATTCAGCACGTTGTTTAGCATCAAAATTAACCTTCTCCGAAGATGGAACAGGCAACAAATCAATAGGTGCACGAGGTAGGAAACCATACACAACTTCAAAAGGGCACATCTTAGTAGTAGAATGCAATGAACGATTATAAGCAAATTCAATATGAGGCAAGCATTCCTCCCACATTTTCTTATTATTCTTCAAAACAGCCCTAAGCATAGTAGACAACGTTCTATTGACTACTTCAGTTTGTCCATCAGTTTGGGGGTGACAAGTAGTACTAAAAAGCAGTTTAGTCCCCAACTTAGCCCATAAACATCTCCAAAAGTGGCTAAGAAATTTAGTATCATGATCTGAAACAATAGTATTTGGCACACCATGCAAGCGAATAATTTCACGAAAGAACAAATCAGCAACATTAACAGCATCATCGCTTTTATGACATGGTATAGAGTGTGCCATTTTCGAGAATCTATCCACGACAACAAATATGCTATCCCTCCCCTTCTTTGTTCGAGGTAAACCTAAAACAAAGTCCATAGATATATCCTCCCAAGGAACACTAGGTACAGGCAAAGGCATATATAAACCATGAGGATTGAGTCGTGACTTAGCTTTTTGACATGTAGTGCATCGAGCAATAAAACGCTCAACATCCCGTCTCATTTTTGGCCAAAAGAAATGTGTAGCAAGTACGTCCTCCGTCTTCTTCACGCCAAAGTGTCCCATTAATCCTCCTCCATGCGCCTCCTGCAACAACAAAAGACAAACGGAGCTAGCTGGAATGCATAGCTTGTTAGCACGAAACACAAATCCATCGTTAACGACAAACTTGTTCCACATTCTTCCTTCTTTACAATTCTGCATTACATCTTTAAAATCAGCATCATGCACATATTGATCTTTGATGGTCTCCAAACCAAATATTTTGAAGTCAAGTTGTGAAAGCATAGTATAGCGGCGAGACAATGCATCAGCAATAACATTTTCTTTTCCCTTCTTGTGTTTAATGACATAAGGGAAAGTCTCAATGAATTCAACCCATTTAGCATGTCTACGATTCAGTTTAGCTTGACTTTTAATATGTTTCAAAGATTCATGATCAGAATGTATA
>NW_025286666.1:0-1123 GCF_018294505.1 Triticum aestivum
GACCTACCTAATCACCTAAGCCTCCAGTCCAGGTTTATCGCCTATTCAGGTTCCATCCGCAGGGAGTCCGGCCGAGGTTTCCCATACGGCCCCGAACGATGTGAACAGGGTTTCCGAGATACCTAACGGGTATTCGGTACACCCGACCACGTACCTACCGCATCACAGCCCACCCCTACGGTCAGCGCTGTCCACGGCCTCCAGTAGGCTACAAACACCAGAAACTACTTGCAACTCCTGGACGGAGAACTAGGGTGAATAAGAAGCCGAGAGGGTCCATTGGTTTCGGGCCCAATGCATGGTAGTAGCTGATTCTTAAATCACACATACAGATCTCAGTGCTTAAGGTCGGCTTCAATGAAACAACCCACCATGTACTCCTACATGGCCTCTCATCGATACCTTTACCAAATCGTGTTCACCACACCACTCTCATTACCGACATAAACATTTCACTCTAGCCCATCACCCAGATGAACCAGACCTGACGCGACTCTAAGCATAGCAAGGTAGGACAACACATACATATGGCTCAATCAACTCCTACACATGCTAGTGGGTTTCATCTAGTTACTGTGGCAATGACAGGTCATGCAGAGGAAATGGGTTCAACTACCGTAGCACACAGCAGTTTGAAACACGTTGTCTTAATGCAGTAAAAGAGAGCAGGAGCGAGAACATGGGACTGTATCGATATGATCAAATGGTTGGTTGCTTGCCTGATGGTTCGATGCACTGATACGGTTCTTCGTTAGGGTAATCACGGTACTCCTCGGAGGCAGAACCTGTCGTAAAGGACACCGATACACAACCATCACCAAACAATGTGCAACAATATGATGCATGCATGAAACATGGCAATATGAGTGTGTTGGGCTAATGCAACTAAAACCAGAAGGGTTTGAACAAATTTGAATCAAAGATTCAAATTTCAAACTCAAACATGGCCTTTTAGAGTGCTTTTCCTTATTCTGCTTAAAACATCAATTTAACTTGTTTGATCATGCATGAAAATAGTACAGATGGATAGATTGGATTTTTCTGATCATTTTTCATATATAATTTGTCTGATTTGGAGTTACAGAATAAAAGTTATGAATTTTTGAAGTTTAAATAATATTCT
>NW_025286667.1:0-1123 GCF_018294505.1 Triticum aestivum
GACCTACGAAGTTCAGTAGTAACTTGATCCGAAGCTTCATGATCATCATCATTAACTTCCTCCCCAGTCGGTGTAGGCACCACAGGAACATTTTCCCGCGCTGCGCTACTTTCCGGTTCGGAAGGGGTGACTATCACCTCATCAAGTTCCACTTTCCTCCCACTCAATTCTTTCGAGAGAAACTCCTTCTCCAGAAAGGACCCGTTCTTGGCAACGAAGATCTTGCCTTCGGATCTGAGGTAGAAGGTATACCCAATAGTTTCCTTAGGGTATCCTATGAAGACGCATTTCTCCGACTTGGGTTTGAGCTTTTCAGGTTGAAGTTTCTTGACATAAGCATCGCATCCCCAAACTTTTAGAAACGACAGCTTAGGTTTCTTCCCAAACCATAATTCATACGGTGTCGTCTCAACGGATTTCGACGGAGCCCTATTTAAAGTGAATGCGGCAGTCTCTAAAGCATAGCCCCAAAATGAGAGCAGTAAATCGGTAAGAGACATCATAGATCGCACCATATCCAATAGAGTGCGATTACGACGTTCGGACACACCATTTCTCTGAGGTGTTCCAGGCGGCGTGAGTTGTGAAACTATTCCACATTTCCTTAAGTGTGTACCAAACTCGTGACTTAAATTTCTCCACCACGATCTGATCGTAAGAATTTTATTTTCCTGTCACGTTGATTCTCAACCTCACTCTGAAATTCCTTGAACTTTTCAAAGGTTTCAGACTTGTGTTTCATTAGGTAGACATACCCATATCTACTTAAATCATCAGTGAGAGTGAGAACATAACGATATCCTCCGCGAGCCTCAACACTCATTGGACCGCACACATCGGTATGTATGATTTCCAATAAGTTGGTTGCTCGCTCCATTGTTCCGGAGAACGGAGTCTTGGTCATCTTACCCATGAGGCATGGTTCGCACGTGTCAAATGATTCATAATCAAGAGACTCCAAAAGTCCATCTGCATGGAGCTTCTTCATGCGCTTGACACCAATGTGACCAAGGCGGCAGTGCCACAAGTATGTGGGACTATCGTTATCAACTTTACATCTTTTGGTATTCACACTATGAATATGTGTAACATCACGTTCGAGATTCATCAAGAATAAACCATT
>NW_025286668.1:0-1123 GCF_018294505.1 Triticum aestivum
AATTTCCATGGTTACTGAACCCCGAGGTGCGCTTACGTGCAGGTCATTAACACTCGCTGTTTTGGCCAATTCTGGCCCGTTTCGTGGACTACTACTCACCAATTTGGGGTCCCAGAGCGATTTTTATGGTTGCCGAAGCCCAAGGTGTGCTTACATGTCGTTCATCAACACTCGCCATTTTGGCCGATTCTGGCCAGTTTCATGGGCAATTAATCATTGATTTGGGGTTTCGGAGCGATTTTATGGTTACTGAACCCTAATGTGCGCTTACGTGTAGGTCATTAACACTCACAATTTGCGCTGATTCTGGCCCGTTTCCTGGACTATTAATCACCATTTGGGGTCCCAAAGCGATTTTAATGGTTGCTGAACCCCAAGATGTGCTTACGTGTCATTCATCAACACTCTCCGTTTTGCCCGATTCTGGCCCGTTTCATGGGCTATTACTCACCATTTTGGGGTCCCTGTGCGATTTCCTTGCTTGTTGAACTACAAGGTCCTATTACGTGCAGGTCATCGACACTCGCCGTTTTGGCTGATTCGACCCGTCTCATGGGCTATTGCTCACCTTTTTGAGGTCCTAGAGCGATTTCCACGATTAATGATCCCTGAGGTGCGTTTACGTGTAGGTCATCAACACTTGCAGTTTTCGACGATTTTGGCGCATTTCGTGGACTATTACTCACCATTTTGAGGTCTTGGAGCGATTTCCACGATTGATGAACCTCGGGGTGCATTTACTTATCGGTCATCAACACTCGTAGGTTTGGCCGATTCTGGCCCGTTTCATGGAGTATTACTGACCGTTTTGGGGTCCCGAAGCGATTTTCTTGGTTTATGGACCCCAAGGTGCGCTTACGTGCATGACATTAACACTCGCCATTTTGGCCGATTCTGGCCCATTTCATGGACTATTACTCACTGTTTTGGGATCCCAGAGCGACTTTTATGGTTGCTGAACCCCAAGGTGCGCTTACGTATCGTTCATCAACACTCACCTCTTTGACGATTCTGACCCGTTTCATAGACTATTACTCACCGTTTTGGTGTAAGGAGAAATTTCCATGGTTACTGAACCCCGAGGTGCGCTTACGTGCAGGTCATTAACACTCGCTGTTTTGGC
>NW_025286669.1:0-1123 GCF_018294505.1 Triticum aestivum
AAACAGCACGTAAATGTTCCAAATGTTCTTCCAAAGATCTGCTATAAATCAATATGTCATCAAAGTAAACTACCACAAATCGTCCAATGAAAGCACGTAAAACTTCGTTCATTAATCTCATGAAAGTACTAGGTGCATTAGTTAACCCAAAAGGCATGACTAACCACTCATATAATCCAAACTTAGTTTTAAATGCTGTTTTCCATTCATCTCCCAATTTCATACGAATTTGATGGTAGCCACTACGCAAATCAACTTTGGAGAATATTGTAGAGCCACTCACTTCATCAAGCATATCATCTAGCCTAGGAATAGGATGACGATAACGAATAGTAATATTATTAATGCCTCTACAATCAACACACATACGTGATGTACCATCCTTTTTCGGCACTAGAATAATAGGAACAGCACAAGGACTAAGGGATTCGCGTATATAACCTTTGTCGAGAAGCTCTTGTACTTGACGCATAATCTCCTTCGTCTCCTCTGGATTGGTACGGTATGGTGCACGGTTTGGCAGTGAAGCACCGGGAATTAAGTCAATCTGATGCTCAATCCCTCGAATAGGCGGTAATCCCGGTGGCACGTCTTGTGGAAAAACGTCAGCGAACTCCTGCAAAATGTTAGTGACAGCAGGAGGCAAAGTGGAAGGCACGTCCTCGAATGAAAATAATGCCTCTTTGCACACAAAAGCATAGCAAACAGATTTGCTAAAATCTAGCTCATCAATATCAGATTTGGTGGCAAATAAACATGCACTTTTCAATTTAATTTCAGAAGCAACACTAGATGGTTTATTATTAGGCTTCATTTGTTGCTCAAATTCTTTTGCCACAATCTGATTTTCACTCTTATTCTTCTCCTGTTTTGCTTTATTAGCTCTATTAATATCATCTTTCAAAATGGAATCAGGAGTCATAGGAAGCAAAGTAATATTTTTATCCTTATGAACAAGAGTATAGTGATTGTTTCTACCATGGTGTACAGAATTTTTATCAAATTGCCATGGTCTACCAAGTAATAAGGAACATGCTTGCATAGGTACCACATCACAATCAACATAATCAGCATATGTAGAGATACTAAAATGCACACGAACAGTACGTGTTACCTTAACCTT
>NW_025286670.1:0-1123 GCF_018294505.1 Triticum aestivum
CCAAAACAGCGAGTAATAGTGCACGAGACGGCCAGAATTAACCAAAATTGTGAGTGTTGATGACCGACACATAAACGCACCCCCGGGGTTCGTCAATCGTGGAAATCACTTCGGGACCCCAAAACTGAGTAATAGTCCAAGAAACGGGCCAGAATCGGCCAAAACTGCGAGACTTGACGACCAACACGTAAGCACACCTTGGGGTTCGACAGCAATGGAAATCGCTTTAGGACCCCAAAACGGTGAGTAATAGTCCACGAAAGGGACAGAATCGACAAAAACCGCGATTGTTGATGACCGAAACATAAACGCACCAGGGGTTCGTCAATCGTGGAAATCCCTCCGGGACCCGAAACAGCGAGTAATAGTCCACAAAATGGGCCAGAATCGGCCAAAACTGCGAGTGTTGATGAACGACACGTAAGTGCATCTTTGGGTTCAACAACTATGGAAATCGCTTCGGGACCCCAAAAAGGTGAGTAATAGTCCACGAAACGGGTCAGAATTGGCCAGAACTATGAGTGTTGACGACGGGCACGTAAACACACCCCCGGGATCGTAAATCGTGGAAATCGCTCTGGGACCCCAAAACGGTGAGTAATAGTCCACGAGACGTACCATAATTGGGCAAAATGGTGAGTGTTCATAACCGACACATAAACGCACCCCGGGGATCGCAAATCGTGTAAATCGCTCTAGGACCCCAAAACGGTGAATAATAGTGCACCAAACGGACCAGAATCGGCCAAAACTGTGATTGTTGATGACCGACAAGTAAGCGCACCGTAGGGTTTGTCAATCGTGGAAATCACTTCGGGATGCCAAAACTGTGTAATAGTTCAAAAGCGGGCCAAAATCGGCCAAAACTGCGAGTCTTGACGACCAACACGCAAGCACACCTTGGGGTTCGACAAAAATGGAAATCTCTTTGGGACCCCAAAACGGTGAGTAATAGTCCACGAAACGGGTCGGAATCAACAACACCTACGAGTGTTGATGACCGACACGTAAACGCACCCAGAGGTTCGTCAATCGTGGAAATCTCTCCGGGACCCCAAAACAGCGAGTAATAGTCCACGAGACGGCCAGAATTAACCAAAATTGTGAGTGTTGATGACCGACA
>NW_025286671.1:0-1123 GCF_018294505.1 Triticum aestivum
AAAAGTTAGTATAGAAAAGTTAAGAACAATCCCTCAAAGTACACATGAGTAAACATGGTGAGGTTATCAAAAATTAAAATAACAAAGAAGTTCAATTTTTTACAAAAAAAGGCTTTTGCGCATTTCTAAAAACAAAACTAAGAAACTAAAACAAAAAAAACTAAGCACTTCAATGTTTACACAAAAAAAAAATCAGATTTTTCCTGTTTAGAGAAAACCAAAAATTTCAAATTAAAATAATAGAGAAGTTCAATGTTTATAATCTTTTGTATTTTTCTTGGTTATAAAAATAAAACCAAGAAGTTCACATTTTGTTTTATAAAATAGAGCAGTTCAGTTTTTATAAAGAAAAAATCTTTTGCCCGTTTGTACAAATAAAATCAAGAACTTCAAATTATAACAAAGCAGTTAATTTTTTTGGATTTTGTTGATTCTACAAATAAAATGAAGAAGTTTAAATTAAAATAAGAGAGTAGTTCAAGTTGATTAGAAAATTAAATATTTTCCGCTTGTAAAAACAAGCACACCAACTCTCTGGCGCTGGCTTTCAACGGCCTCCTCAGGGCCAAGCTCGCCGAGGCCGCCACGGCCACCATAAAGGAGCTCAAGTACTCCATCGCCGCCAACTACAACATCATCAACAGCATGATGGCCAACTCGCTCGTAGCCGGTACATATGAACTAGCAGCTAGGGTTCGTACGAAGGTGCATGAACTAATTCCTGTGGACTCTCTGCACGCACGGGCAGGGCTGAGGCAGGTAAAGACGGCGTGTTGCGGGCCCGGCCAGGAAGCTCAACGTGGAGGTGATGTGCAGCCACCTGGGCACGATGGCGTGACCCGCCGCCTAGCACGATGAGTACATGACATGCTTCACCCCACGCACGCCACTATCAAACGCGGCGTCGTAGCCCTCTTCTACGGCAACGGCCCCAAGTACGGCGAGCCCGTTAACTTTGGCACTATGGTCACGGGCCAGAACGTATCTCCCACGATCAAGATGGTTGTCGCCGACGAGTGAATGGTGGATGGCCACTAGTAGAAAAATGGCCATTCGAACTGGTTCGTGAGGACCATTTGTCCCGGTTCACGAACCGGGACTAAAGGGTCGTAAATAAAGCCCT
>NW_025286672.1:0-1123 GCF_018294505.1 Triticum aestivum
GGGGGGGGGGTGCTTGGGTATTTATATTGGGGAGGGGAGGGTTTTGCTTGGGGTAGGGGACAAGAAATAGATTAGGATTAGGAAACAAGAGGAAAAGATCTAGACGGAATAAACGAACATAGGACAAGAGTCCTACTAGGACTAGGCAAAAGAAGGAAGCGGCGGCTCCCTGGTGCACGCGCGCTATGGCCTCTTGGCCGGCCGGCGGCTAGTGGCTTGGGCCTTTGGCCCAAGGCGCTGCGGATTTTTTTATTTTTTTTTAAACGGTCTCGCGCGCAGAAGAAATAAATAAGAGAAAAATTTAAACGAACTCCAAAATTAATAAAGTAAATTTTTCCCGACTCCTAAAAATGAGCTGAACAAAATGAACTTTACTCGGGACCTAAAAGCAATTTTTGAAAACGCGCATTTTTCCCTATCCAAATAAAATGCGAATAAACACCGGAAAACAAAGTTTGATCTATTTATTAAATCTTCATTTTTCCTATATTTTGGGAAAGTCATATTATTCCCTCTCTTATATTTTTTTTTGATAACGGAAAAATTATTGAAGATAAAATAAATAAATCAAATGACCCTCTTTTCAATTCGAGAAAACTCTCAAATATGAAAATAACGAAATCTCCAACTCTCACCAAGGGTCCTTGAGCTGCGTGAAATTTCTAGGATCGACCAAAATGCAAGAAAATAAATATGCATGATGATCTATTCCAAATTGAAAATAAATTCAAAGGGGCTTTGAATTTAATTCTTTGAAACTCCCAACTCATATTTCATATAATTTGAAGAAGTCATTTTATCTTCTCTCGTGAAAATCATTGAGTCGCATAAAGTTTCAGAATTGGAATATTTCCAAATGAAATTCAAATATTCTCAACACCCCTTGTCATTTAAATAAATGGAAGAAGTCATGTCATCTTCTCTCCGGGGTTTTGTGTTGAAAAGAATTTGAATTCACGAAGATCAGAAAACCAATATGAAAGTTTGGGAAAGTCCTTTTATTCCCTCTCATTTAACTTTCAAAAAGAATTCGAATCTCACTTTCAGACAATCAATCAAACAATCAGTCAAATCTATCTATTTATTTATAACATTCCAAAATTTAGAATTTTGGGATGTTACA
>NW_025286673.1:0-1123 GCF_018294505.1 Triticum aestivum
TTTTTTTTTTTGCATGGTATTCGCTGTCAAATCTGCTGCCACGACATAGGTGGTCTTTTGTATCAATACGATGGGTAGGTGTTTTTTTTTTGTCAATACGAAAACATACGTGGTCTTTTCTGATGAAAATTCAACCCGATTACTCAATCGGATGATGTTGTGGATGCTGTTTCCTAACGCCAACGGCTAGATTAACAACATCGTGCATAAATCGGCCAGAGGACATAGTGTGTTTAGGAACACTTGGAAATTCTGCACATTTTCACCTGTTGAAATATAAAATACAATAATTCAAGTGATACTTTTTTTTATAAAAAAAAGAGGATAGCCCCAATCCTCTGCATCCTTATGTTGCACACAGCCATTTTGCTAGTGATACTGGGACACAGAGCCTGTCGTGTGTTCTCCATGTTAAAGGCTGACGACGCTGGAACAGTGTTGCAGCATGCAACTGGTGGTTCAGTGGCACCTACGCTGCATGGGCCCAATTCAAACATCTTCTAATCGAGGTTGATGCACGGATGTAGGTACTCATGTCCAATAGTTATGCACGATGATTTCATTCGAGCATGCATCTCCTTTTGTTCTTTCCTTTGTAACTGTTTTGCACCCAAGTTTGTTTACTGAACTTCCGGTCTTATTGTTGCGTTACTGCACATTTAGAGAAGCCCTCCAATGACCCTCAGATTTGGTACTCCGCAACGACATGGATGTTGAGTACAACTGTGGATTGGGACGTTAAAAGTTAGGTTACACTTTTTAGGTTTCCAACCTTTATTTGTTTTGTCAAGGCTTTTCATGCTCTCAATTTGATATTTTCTTGCCCGCGTGTTGTGACTGTGCATTTTGAACTTGTAGATGTTTGTTCTGATTTGTTCATGGTGGTGAGGAAAATGTTATCCATCTTTTAGCAGCACAACTAGCTAACAGTACGTGAGTTACAATGTACAGTGTCTACTTCGGATGATAAAAGATTGTGTTTGGTACCATGCATTCTCAGAGTGAATATTGTTAGGAGAAATAGCAACTTGATATTATGAGGAGGCAAAAGCCATCATATATACATATACAGGGGGAGGCCAAAGGCCACCATAAATATAACTCTAACAGTCCCCCCCCCCCC
>NW_025286674.1:0-1123 GCF_018294505.1 Triticum aestivum
CGATCTTTCGATGAGATGATAACTATCGATTTGGTGGAGACGACTTTGACAATCCGACTACAAACGTGCACGACGTTGCGCCTTAGCAATCGCTAAACCAATCTCCTGAGGTTACTGACGATGCTGGAAGCACGGTCAGCCTGACCACGAAGGTCTATTCCTGCAAGCAATCGAAGAACGAGCAAGAATATGATAAAGCAATCTGAATATTGCAAATATATATGAAGTATTGATAATGGTGGGGATCCGAAAAGTGGTCTTGGTCTGGTCGTTGGACACAGACGAAGTACACGAAGTTGCAATGGCTAACTTTTAACTAAACAAATCCCAAGGAAAAGCTACTAGATGGATCTACTTATATAGGAGCAAGGGGTGGCGGCCAAGGAGGTGGGAGGACGTCCCAAGGCAGCCTAAAACTAAATCTAGGTCGGACAAGGCCAATGGGCCCAAGTGGAGGTGATGTAACACCTTTGGACTTGTAGTTTGACTCGGATTCTGCTGTAGCATCAGATTGTTTCGTCCACAACTCAACGCTCCGGACGAATTTGAAGGTGATTCCAATTGGGTTGGAAAGTGCACGCAATCTAGTTTCCAACAAAAAAAGAATCACCCAATTCGGAGTCCGCATGAAAAACTTGTGTGCGTTTTGAGTCAGGTATGTCTGTGCAGTCCGAATCTGAATCCAGAACGTGAGAGACTTGGACTCTATCTTCTCTTGGGCCAAAAGTGACGTGAGAGAACTTTTTGAACAGCAAATAAACATCTCTTTCTTCCTTATCTTCATATGTGGATTGTACAAATGTCCCATACACCTGCAATTAGACAAAACACAAAAGTGTGTGAAGTATTTTTGTTCTGGATAACATAAATAGATTATTGAATAGTTTGCACTAGAAATCACCTGACAAATATGCATATATGCAATATTTTTGGTCATATCCAAGGTAGTCATGTCCTCATCATCCTCCCCTTCTTGAAAATAAAGCCGTCCTCGGCGTTGCTTAATCTGAAATGTGGCTAACAAAAGAGACAAGGTGTACATGTTGTATATGTATATGTCATCCATTTTTACTTCCCTTGATTTTTGCATATATGACACATGAATAGATGAGTAACTTGCATA
>NW_025286675.1:0-1122 GCF_018294505.1 Triticum aestivum
TCGATAACCCTTAGCGACAAGTCGAGCTTTATAGATGGTAACATTACCATCCGCGTCCGTCTTCTTCTTAAAGATCCATTTGTTTTCTATCGCTCGCCGATCATCGGGCAAGTCTATCAAAGTCCATACTTTGTTTTCATACATGGATTCTATCTCGGATTTCATGGCTTCAAGCCATTTGTTGGAATCCGGGCCCGCCATTGCTTCTTCATAGTTCGAAGGTTCATTGTTGTCTAACAACATGATTTCCAGGACAGGGTTGCCGTACCACTCTGGTGCAGAACGTGTCCTTGTGGACCTACGAAGTTCAGCAGTAACTTGATCCGAAGTACCTTGATCATTATCATGGTTTTCCTCTTCAGTTGGTGTGGGCATCACAGGAATGGTTTCCTGTGCTGCGTCACCATCCCGCTCAAGAGGTAGTACTTCATCGAGTTCTACTTTCCTCCCACTTACTTCTTTCGAGAGAAACTCTTTTTCCAGAAAGCATCCGTTCTTGGAAACAAAGATCTTGCCTTCGGATCTTAAGTAGAAGGTATACCCTATAGTTTCCTTAGGGTATCCTATGAATACGCATTTTTCCGACTTGGGTTCGAGCTTTTCAGGTTGAAGTTTCTTGACATAAGCTTCGCATCCCCAAAATTTTAGAAACGACAGCTTAGGTTTCTTCCCAAACCATAATTCATACGGTGTCGTCTCAACGGATTTAGACGGTGCCCTATTTAAAGTGAATGTAGCTGTCTCTAGAGCGTATCCCCAAAATGATAGCGGTAAATCGGTAAGAGACATCATAGACCGCACCATATCCAATAGAGTGCGATTACGACGTTCGGACACACCGTTTCGCTGAGGTGTTCCAGGCGGCATGAGCTGTGAAACGATTCCACATTTCTTTAAGTGTGTACCAAATTCGTGACTTAAGTATTCTCCTCCACGATCTGATCGTAAGAATTTTATCTTTCGGTCACGTTGATTCTCCACCTCATTCTGAAATTCCTTGAACTTTTCAAAGGTCTCAGACTTGTGTTTCATTAAGTAGACATACCCATATCTACTCAAGTCATCTGTGAGGGTGAGAACATAACGATATCCTCCGCGAGCCTCAACGCTCATTGGACCGCA
>NW_025286676.1:0-1122 GCF_018294505.1 Triticum aestivum
TCAATGACAGGTGGGGCCGGGTCAAAGGCCACGTCAGCGCGGTCAAAGCTGACGCGTGGGGCCACTGTGATTAATTTAAGCTAAACAGAAAATAAACTAAGATTAGTTAAGGCGTGGGGCCTAGGTGTCAGTGACACGGTGCGGTGTTTAGTGGCTAATGAAGCCAGCCCCGTCAGCAAGTGACGCCGGCGACCACGGCGACGGCGAGACCTCACCGGAGTTGCTCGGAACGGCGCTACAGCCCGCGGCTGGTCGCGCTGAGGGCACCAAGAGGGAGCCCGTGCTCCCGCGCATCTAGGGGCGCACGCAGCTGGGCACAGGGAGGCCGGGGTCGACGGCGGCGACCACTCAGGCGGCGGCCGGAGCTACGGCAACGACGGGTTAGGCGATGCAGGGCGCCAGGGGAGGCGTTGGTGAGTGCTATGTGCTCCTGGGACTGTGGTGAGCACGACGGTGGGCTCGAGAACGAGCTGCGGTGGCTATGGCCACGACCACGCCATGGCCGGCGGCGAGAAACTCTCGGCCGCGGTGGGAGATGGGGCTAGGGGGCGAGAACGGAGGGGGCGAGCACAGGAGAGGCAGCGGAGGCTCACAGCGGATCCATTCGAGGCGGAGACGAGGCCGGGGATGGTCCGGAGCCGGCGAATTTGACAAAGATGGCCGGCGGTCCCGAGGTTGAAGAAGGCATCGAGGGCGGTGTTGTGGCACGTCCGGGGCCTCGTGGCTCGTTGAGGAGGTAGAGGGAGGACCGGCGGAGCTTCCTGGGGCGTCGGTGAGCCGTGGGGTGGCCGGTAGCCACGGTGGCTCTCGTCGGTGGCGGCGGCTCCGTTCGGTCGCGGGAGGGGAAACAGAGGAGCGAGGGGGAGGGAGGTCCAGAGGCGAGGGAGAAGTGAGAGGGGGTCGGGGCTGCGTGGCGTCGCGGGAGGGACCAGGGAAGGAGGAGGCAGCCAGGCAGGGAGGAGGTGGCCTCCTCGGCCGCGCGCGTGCGAGCACGCAGCTGCTCCCACTGGCAAGAGGAAGACGACAGGGGGGGAGTAGCGGTGGCGGGCTGGGCCGCGCTGGGCCGGTCCTGTTGGGCCACCAGGTGGGCTTCACAGGTAAGTCCTTCTCTCTTTTATTTCT
>NW_025286677.1:0-1122 GCF_018294505.1 Triticum aestivum
CCCCAAAACCGTGAGTAATAGTCCATGAAACGGGCCAGAATCGGCCAAAACTGCCAGTGTTGATGACCGACACGTAAGCGCACCTTGGGGTTCAATAACTACGAAAATCGCTTCGGGACCCCAAAACGGTAAGTAATAATCAACGAAACGGACCAGAATTGGCCAAAACTGCGAGCGTTGATGACCGACACGTAAACGCACCCCAGGGTTCATTAATCGACGAAATCACTCCGGGACCCCAAAAGAGTGAGTAATAATCCAAGAAACGGGCCAGAATTGTCCAAAACTGCGAGTGTTGATGACCAACACATAAACGCACCCCAGTGTTCATTAATCGTGGAAATCACTCCGGGACCCCAAAAGAGCGAGTAATAGTCCACGAAATGGGCCCGAATCGGCCAAAATCGCCAGTGTCGATGACCGACACGTAAGTGCACCTTGGGGTTCAATAACTATGGAAATCGCTCCGGGACCCCAAATCGGTGAGTAATAGTCCACGAAACGGGCCAGAATAGGCCAAAACTGCCAGTGTTGATGAACGACACATAAGCGCACCTTGAAGTTCAATAACTATGGAAATTGCTTCGTGACCCCAAAACGGTGAGTAATAATCAAAGAAACGGACCAGAATTGGCCAAAACTGCGAGTGTCGATGACCGACACATAAACGCACCCCAGGGTTCATTAATCGTGGAAATCACTCCGGAACCCCAAAACAGTGAGTAATAGTCCATGAAACGGGCCAGAATCGGCCAAAACTGCCAGTGTTGATGACCGACACATAAACGCACCCCAGTGTTCATTAATCGTGGAAATCACTCCGGGACCCCAAAAGAGCGAGTAATAGTCCACAAAATGGGCCCAAATCGGCCAAAATTGCCAGTGTCGATGACCGACACGTAAGTGCACCTTGGGGTTCAATAACTATGGAAATCGCTCCGGGACCCCAAATCGGTGAGTAATAGTCCACGAAACGGGCCAGAATAGGCCAAAACTGCCAGTGTTGATGACCGACACATAAGCGCACCTTGAAGTTCAATAACTATGGAAATTGCTTCGTGACCCCAAAACGGTGAGTAATAATCAAAGAAACGGACCAGAATTGGCCAAAACTGCGAGTGT
>NW_025286678.1:0-1122 GCF_018294505.1 Triticum aestivum
TGGTCTTATAGCTCAAAATAATTAGTAAATGCATGAAAAATAACAAATGAAGTCAGAAAGGATTGAAAAATGATGATGTGGCTTTGAATGGTGCATTTTGAACACACAAAAAGTCAGGAGTTCAAATAAGTTTAAAAAAATGAAATCCCTTTGTCACAGACGAGTTTCCGTATGAAATCCTGATACTTTGAAAGAGATTGTCCGTTTTGTACACGAAGTGCATCCATTTTTTGCCGGGACCCTCTCAACTTCCTTGCACATGCTATGTGGATGAAATGATGATACCATGCCGACTTTCAACCTTTTCATAGTTCATTTGAACTGCTTTTCAATTTTATGGTCTCATAGCTCAAAATAATTAGTAAATGCATGAAAAATAACAAATGAAGCCAGAAAGGATTGAAAAATGATGATGTGGCTTTGAATGGTGCATTTTGAACACACAAAAAGTCAGGAGTTCAAATAAGTTTTAAAAAATGAAATCCCTTTGTCACAGACGAGTTTCCGTATGAAATCCTGATACTTTGAAAGAGATTGTCCGTTTTGTACACGAAGTGCATCCATTTTTTGCCGGGACCCTCTCAACTTTCTTGCACATGCTATGTGGATGAAATGATGATACCATGTCGACTTTCAACCTTTTCAGAGTTCATTTGAACTGCTTTTCAATTTTATGGTCTTATAGCTCAAAATAATTAGTAAATGCATGGAAAATAACAAATGAATTCAGAAAGGATTGAAAAATGATGATGTGGCTTTGAATGGTGCATTTTGAACACACAAAAAGTCAGGAGTTCAAATAAGTTTTAAAAAATGAAATCCCTTTGTCACAGACGAGTTTCCGTATGAAATCCTGATACTTTGAAAGAGATTGTCCGTTTTGTACACGAAGTGCATCCATTTTTTGCCGGGACCCTCTCAACTTTCTTGCACATCCTATGTGGATGAAATGATGATACCATGCCGACTTTCAACCTTTTCATAGTTCATTTGAACTGCTTTTCAATTTTATGGTCTTATAGCTCAAAATAATTAGTAAATGCATGAAAAATAACAAATGAAGCCAGAAAGGATTGAAAAATGATGATGTGGCTTTGAATGTTGCATTTTGAACACACAAAA
>NW_025286679.1:0-1122 GCF_018294505.1 Triticum aestivum
TGGCACGTCTCCCGCGATCGACAAAGCCCATGAATTGACTCTGTATCCTGTCATGATTAGTAGAACAAGAAACAAAACCCAAAAATAATGTTCCTATAACTACTAGGATGTGGTGGTAAAACGCTCACAGTAAAGCAAATATCAATGTCTTACAAGTTCTTACCATGCAGCAGGCGGTGATCGGCAACCAGCGGTGTCAAGTAACTCCGAATATTGAGTAAAGCGATTGCCAGGGGAGCGTACGTATACACGGTGTAGAAATATGTGGAGCTGGGTTGGCTATATATGGTAGCAAAAGATTAGCAATAATCAATTCAAAGATGCAATGTTGAATAAACGCTCAACGACGGTACTGTGCTGGTCCTAGGCTAGACCGGACTAGAGACGCGAGCCTAGAACACTAATGAGGTCACGGCGTAGCACAACTAGCATCAATGAAGGATACTAAGTAGCTCTTGACAGCAAGATATAAGTGAAGATCACAACGGCAGTGAAGATAATGAGGCGAAACAACAGCCAAGCAGGATATATCAACAACTTTGTCTCCAACTTTCCTCTGAAAAAGTTTGTGCCGATTTTTTTGTTTTTTTTTCTTCTCTCTTTTTTTTTCCTCACACTTTTTTTTCTTTCTCTCCTTTTTTTTTCTCTGACTTTTTTTCCTTTTTATTCTCTCGTTTTTTTTCTCTCTTTTTTTCTCCCTCTTTCCAAAACAAACTAGATAAGATGCAGATTGGATCAAGTGAAGATGTGAACGATCTCAACTATTATTATGACAATGAATGGTGGGTAGCACGTGGTGGAAATTGATGGATGGGTGGTGGACAGCGGAAGAGATAATGATGCAGCGGTGGCGTGACTAATGTGAACAGAACTCGAAACTCTAAACGAACTAGACACTAAGACCAGCAACTCGACACGACGATGCAATCGATAATTCAACTATGCAATCAATGAAAAGAAAATTGCAAAGGCTCAGACTGGCTTGGACCAAGGATGAATAGATCTAACTCTTTTTTGTGGCTTTTTCTTGGACAATAGGTAAGAAAGTAAATCTAATCTAGGAAAACTGGAAATTCTCACCGAGCAACCTGAAAACTGATACCACTTGATAGAGGTGAGGGT
>NW_025286680.1:0-1122 GCF_018294505.1 Triticum aestivum
TTAATCAAATAACAACTCTTTGTTTCATGGTTAGGAAACATAACCATCTTTGATTAACGAGCTAGTCAAGTAGAGGCATACTAGTGACACTATGTTTGTCTATGTATTCACACATGTATTATGTTTCCGGTAAATACAATTTTAGCATGAATAATAAACATTTATCATGATTATAAGGAAATAAATAATAACTTTATTATTGCCTCTAGGGCATATTTCCTTCAGTCTCCCACTTGCACTAGAGTCAATAATCTAGATTACACTGTAATGATTCTAACACCCATGGAGCCTTGGTGCTGATCATGTTTTGCTCGTGGAAGAGGCTTAGTCAACGGGTCTGCAACATTCAGATCCGTATGTATCTTGCAAATCTCTATGTCTCCCACCTGGACTAGATCCCGGATGGAGTTGAAGTGTCTCTTGATGTGTTTGGTCCTTTTGTGAAATCTGGATTCCTTTGCTAAGGCAATTGCACCAGTATAGTCACAAAAGATTTTCATTGGACCCGATGCACTAGGTATGACACCTAGATCGGATATGAACTCCTTCATCCAGACTCCTTCATTTGCTGCTTCCGAAGCAGCTATGTATTCCGCCTCACATGTAGATCCCGCTACGACGCTTTGTTTAGAACTGCACCAACTGACAGCTCCTCCGTTTAATGTAAACACGTATCCGGTTTGCGATTTAGAATCGTCCGGATCAGTGTCAAAGCTTGCATCAACGTAACCTTTTACGGTGAGCTCTTTGTCACCTCCATATACGAGAAACATATCCTTAGTCCTTTTCAGGTATTTCAGGATGTTCTTGACCGCTGTCCAGTGATCCACTCCTGGATTACTTTGGTACCTCCCTGCTAAACTTATAGCAAGGCACACATCAGGTCTGGTACACAGCATTGCATACATGATAGAGCCTATGGCAGATGCATAGGGAACATCTTTCATATTCTCTCTATCTTCTGCAGTGGTCGGGCATTGAGTCTTACTCAATTTCACACCTTGTAACACAGGCAAGAACCCTTTCTTCGCTTGATCCATTTTGAATTTCTTCAAAATTTTGTCAAGGTATGTGCTTTGTGAAAGTCCAATTAAGCGTCTTGATCTATCTCTATAGATCTTA
>NW_025286681.1:0-1122 GCF_018294505.1 Triticum aestivum
ACATCTTAGTAGTAGAATGCAATGAACGATTATAAGCAAATTCAATATGAGGCAAGCATTCCTCCCACATTTTCTTATTATTCTTCAAAACAGCCCTAAGCATAGTAGACAACGTTCTATTGACTACTTCAGTTTGTCCATCAGTTTGGGGGTGACAAGTAGTACTAAAAAGCAGTTTAGTCCCCAACTTAGCCCATAAACATCTCCAAAAGTGGCTAAGAAATTTAGTATCACGATCTGAAACAATAGTATTTGGCACACCATGCAAGCGAATAATTTCACGAAAGAACAAATCAGCAACATTAACAGCATCATCGCTTTTATGACATGGTATAAAGTGTGCCATTTTCGAGAACCTATCCACGACAACAAATATGCTATCCCTCCCCTTCTTTGTTCGAGGTAAACCTAAAACAAAGTCCATAGATATATCCTCCCAAGGAACACTAGGTACAGGCAAAGGCATATATAAAACATGAGGATTGAGGCGTGACTTAGCTTTTTGACATGTAGTGCAGCGAGCAATAAAACGCTCAACATCCCGTCTCATCTTTGGCCAAAAGAAATGTGTAGCAAGTACGTCCTCCGTCTTCTTCACGCCAAAGTGTCCCATTAATCCTCCTTCATGCGCCTCCTGCAACAACAAAAGACGAACGGAGCTAGCTGGAATGCATAGCTTGTTAGCACGAAACACAAATCCATCGTTAACAACAAACTTGTTCCACATTCTTCCTTCTTTACAATTATGCATTACATCTTTAAAATCATCATCATGCACATATTGATCTTTGATGGTCTCCAAACCAAATATTTTGAAGTCAAGTTGTGAAAGCATAGTATAGCGACGAGACAAAGCATCAGCAATAACATTTTCTTTTCCCTTCTTGTGTTTAATGACATAAGGGAAAGTCTCAATGAATTCAACCCATTTAGCATGTCTACGATTCAGTTTAGCTTGACTTTTAATATGTTTCAATGATTCATGATCAGAATGTATAACAAATTCTTTGGGCCATAAATAATGTTGCCATGTTTCTAAAGTCCGAACAAGAGCATATAATTCTTTATCATAAGTAGAATAATTCAGACTAGGCCCACTCAATTTTTCAGAAAAGTATGCAA
>NW_025286682.1:0-1122 GCF_018294505.1 Triticum aestivum
CCCTCTAGGTTTAGAGGCTCTGAAGATACATGCATGCATTAACGACTGCATCCTCTACCGCGGTGAATACGAGAATTTGAATGAATGCCCTGTATGCACTGCATTGCGTTATAAGATCAGAGGCGATGACCCTGGTGACGATGTTGAGGGCGAGAAACCCAGGAAGAGGGTTCCCGCCAAGGTGATGTGGTATGCTCCTATAATACCACGGTTGAAACGTCTGTTCATGAACAAAAAGCATGCCAAGTCGTTGCGATGGCACAAAGAGGACCGTAAGTCCGACGGGGAGTTGAGACACCCCGCTGATGGAACGCAATGGAGAAAGATCGACAGAGTGTTCAAAGATTTTGCAGCTGACGCAAGGAACATAAGATTTGGTCTAAGTACTGATGGCATGAATCCTTTTAGCGAGCAGAGCTCCAGCCATTGCACCTGGCCCGTGACTCTATGCATCTACAACCTTCCTCCTTGGTTGTGCATGAAGCAGAAGTTCATTATGATGCCAGTGCTCATCCAAGGTCCAAAGCAACCCGGGAACGACATCGATGTGTACCTAAGGCCATTAGTTGATGAACTTTTACAGTTGTGGGCCAGACCTGGTGTACGTGTCTGGGAGGAGCACAAAGGAGAGGAATTTGACCTACGAGCGTTGCTTTTTGTAACCATCAACGATTGGCCTGCTCTTAGTAACCTTTCGGGACAGACAAATAAGGGATACAATGCATGCACGCACTGCTTACATGAGACTGAAAGTGTACGTTTGGTTAATTGTAAGAAGAACGTGTACCTGGGTCATCGTCGATTTCTTCCCCGAAATCATAACGTAAGAAAGAAAGGCAAGCATTTCAACGGCAAGGCAGATCACCGGCCGAAGCCTGCGGAACGTACTGGTGCTGAGATATTTGATATGGTCAAGGATTTGAAAGTCATCTTTGGAAAGGGTCCTGGCGGACAATCAGTTCCGCGGGGAGTTGACGGGCACGCACCCATGTGGAAGAAGAAATCTATATTTTGGGAGCTAGAATATTGGAAAGTCCTAGATGTCCGCTCTGCAATCGACGTGATGCATGTTACGAAGAATATTTGCGTGAACCTGCTAAGCTTCTTGGGCGTGTATGGGAA
>NW_025286683.1:0-1122 GCF_018294505.1 Triticum aestivum
GTGGCCCCCCTCACGAACGGCGCCGCCGCCGGCACCCGGAGGGGGGAAACGGACGCGTCGAGTCTACACGGAGTGGATGTAGCTGTGGGCCTGGCCCGGATGTTGCTCCAAAGTGTTCCTATGGGCCGACCTAACACAACCGGGTGGAGAGGTCCACTGGTCAAAGCCCGTCCGTGCAAAGTCAAAGGGCTAGATCCCGTGGTCAAACGCTACAGGGTTAGGCGGGACGCGGGCCCTGGGGGGGTAGCAATGCCACCGGAGCGTCGTACCGGGCCCTCATACATGCGGGGTGGTGTTGTGGCATGTCTGAAGATGCGGCACGCGTCTCCGGGTTGTGGCCCCCCTCACAGACGGCAATGAAACGGTGGTAGACGTTCTGCGGTAACGATGCAGCGTGAATATTATTAAATACTTGGAGCGCGATAAAATCATGAGTTTTTTACACAACGTGGGCACATGTGCTATAGGACTGATGGTATTTTTTCATAATTTTTTGTGATGGAGAAGTATCTGAACACTTCCCTCTATGCGGATTGCTCTTCGCACGTCTACGACTGTGACCGGCGGCCTTCGGGGGGTAGCATACCGTAAAATCTTGCGTAGGCGGCCTCTCACAAGTCTGGAAGTGTTGAGGCGGTTGCAAACGCCCAGCATGCGTCTATGGTGCGTGCCCCCCCTCACGGACGGCGCCGCCGCCGGCACCCGGAGGGGGGAAACGGACGCGTCGGGTCTACACGGAGTGGATGTAGCTGTGGGCCTGGCCCGGATGTTGCTCCCCGGTGTCCCTCTAGGCCGACCCGACACAACCGGGTGGAGAGGTCCACTGGTCAAAGCCCGTGCGTCCAAAGTCAAAGGGCTAGATCCCGTGGTCAAACGCTACAGGGTTAGGCGGGACGGGGGCCCTGGGGGGGTAGCAATGCCACCGGAGCATCGTACCGGGCCCTCATACATGCGGGGTGGTGTTGTGGCATGTCCGAAGAGGCGGCACGCGTCTCCGGTGCGGGGCCCCCCTCACGAACGGCGCCGCCGCCGGCACCCGGAGGGGGGAAACAGACGCGTCGAGTCTACACGGAGTGGATGTAGCTGTGGGCCTGGCCCTGATGTTGCTCCAAAGTGTTCCTA
>NW_025286684.1:0-1122 GCF_018294505.1 Triticum aestivum
GGGTGCACTCAGCGTGCCCCCACCGGTTTGCGAAATCCAGTCGACCAGTCGACTGATAGAAAGATTGACATTATAAAGCCTAAGGCCGACTGCCAGCAGTCGACCTTAGCCTTGGGGACTACACCCAGCGGGTGCACTCAGCGTGCCCCCGCTAACACGGAGTTTATTTGACACACCCAGTGGGTGACTAATATAAATCCCGGAAAAGAAAAGTTTTTGGTAGCATATCCAACAGAACAAACAGCAGTCGACTGACCTGGACATTGCTTTGGAGGGCAGAGCTGGCGTCATAAGCTGCCTGGCTCGCATCCCGGATAGTCTTCAGTTGCTCCATCATGAGTCCCGCCTGGCGTATCGCCTCCTTCGCCGCACCAGCTTGGTCCTCTGGGACGTGGTGAGTCGTGAAGAGGGAGGGCTGCTGAGCACTCGTCAGTGGGGTCGCGAAGGTCACCGTGTGTCGAGTGGTGTTCTCTTCCTCCACAGTCAGAATTTCAGGCGCTGACACATCTTGAGGCACCTTACTGGCGGACGCTTTCCGACTCCTCCTGTGCTTCAGCGGCTCTTCATCCTCATCATCATCAGGAAGATCGATAACAGTGTTGGGTGGAGCTGCGGAGAAGGGTCAGGATCAAAGATCGCGAGTCAGTCGACTAAGAATGGTATTAAGAACACAGCACCTGGATTCGAAGTTGCTGCATCCTCCATCTCGTGGTCATCGGCCCGGGCCGAGGTCTCAGAAGTAGCAGCACTGCAACTCCAAAGGATCAGTCGACTAACCTCAGTGTCGACCAGAGATAAAGTTCGCATAAGAATAAGAAAATATGAGCAACGCAATTACCCTGAAATGGTGGGGATGGACACCTTCATCTTCGGCAGGAGCTTGGTCGGCTTCGATGAGGCCGCCCTGGGCTGCTTCGGCGCCTTTTCAGTCGGCGCCGGAGAGGTGGTCCGGGGGCGCTTGGTCGACTGGGTGGCGGTCGCAACCCCCTTACCACGTTCGGTCGAAGGGTCGTGGACAAGCTTCGACCGCCTTTCTGAGCGCGGTGGAACGACCTCCTCTTCCTCTTCTTCCTCGTCCTCGATGTCATCTTCATCACCTTCATCATCATCATCATCGTCATC
>NW_025286685.1:0-1122 GCF_018294505.1 Triticum aestivum
AAACCACATGGTGGGCCCATAACCCACAGATCCATAGGATCGAAACCTGACTCTCTTGTACACCCTGTTGTCAAAGTTATCCCTCGTGCTTGACTTTCTATGTAATTCACGGGCCACCCGCCTGTTGATCTATTCTGTATCGGACACAATACTTATTCCTGTTGCCCTGAACCCCATTCACACTCTGTTCCAGGCAATGAACGATTGCCTATCCACTTGAAAATTCTTATTGCACCGTCTTACTTTGCTCTCGATGTGTTTCGTTTGTTCAGCTCGAGAGATACTCATATGTTCATACTTGGGAAACCCCCAGAAGATTTTCCCTTATAAAATCCTATCGTTGTAGAAGCTGCACCTTACCTATTCATAAGTACGTTGGAGTTCCCAAAGAAAAGGATGCCGACTTCACCATGATGACCTGAAGCAAAGAAATGAAGACATCAACGGAAGGGATCAACCTCTTCGAAAGGGCAGCCAAGACCGAGAAGACTCATTAGGTTTTTCGCTACGAGCACCTTTCCCCCCCTTAATCCACCGCTTAAATCTCGGGACGAGATTTCTTGTAGTGGAGGAGAATTGTGACGCCCGGGTAATCAAGCTACAGTAACCCTCTGCTAATGATGCCACATCACTTCGATTTTTTCGCTAATCTCGTGTTAGTTCGGAACCGATTTAAACTCATATTCAAAATCAAGCAAACAATAAACGTTTTCAAAAGTCAAAACTAAAATGTTCTAAATGTGACAAATATTGCATAGATAATTATGGTGGAGAAACCACACTTTTATAAAATGTTTAAATACTGTTAAATGAATAAAAGGTAGCAAAACCAATTAGTTTAATGCTTTAAAATAATAATAAACATTTTCAAAACTAAATTGTTATAAGTATTAAACTATTGTGGCAGTGGCATAATTTGTAAAATGCTATTTAGGTGCCACTTTGGTAATTTACTAAAACTAAAATAATAGGAAACTAAAAGAAAGCAAAGTATAAAAAAAAACAGAAAACAAATCTAACAAAAAAAAAAGGAAAGAGAAAGCCCCCTGGGCCGTGGCCCAACTGGGCCAACCCAACCGGCCTAGCCGGCCACCCCACCAGGCCGGCCCAAACCCCACCCCT
>NW_025286686.1:0-1122 GCF_018294505.1 Triticum aestivum
ATTACCGAGAAGGTAATGTCGCCAGGTCTTAAGTGCATAGACTACGGCTGCAAGTTCTAAATCATGAGTAGGATAATTCTCCTCATGTGGGTGCAATTGCCGTGAAGCGTAAGCAATTACGTGTCGATCTTGCATAAGAATGCAACCTAGTCCTTGTCGCGAGGCGTCGCAGTAGATAACAAAGTCCTTGGAGAAGTCTGGCGGTACCAGCACGGGAGCAGAGGTCAGGCGTCTTTTCAGTTCCTGAAAACTGTGCTCACATTGTGGAGTCCATTCGAACTTCTTATCTTTCTTGAGGAGTTCGGTTAGAGGTTTGGCAACCTTGGAGAAGTTCTCGACAAAGCGACGGCAATAGCTCGCTAAGCCTAGAAAACTCCGAACTTGCTTGACCGATTCGGGTGGAGTCCAATCAAGGACGGCTTGAACTCGCTCAGGGTTAACCGCAATACCTTTACCAGATATTACATGACCCAGATAGGTCACTTCTGATATCCAGAATTCACATTTAGAAAATTTGGCATAAAGGCGATGCTCTCGAAGTTTCTTCAACACTAGCCTTAGATGTTCGGCATGTTCTTCCTCGTTCTTGGAGTAGATGAGTATATCATCGAGATAAACTACGACGAATTTATCCAAATACTCCATGAAGATTGAGTTCATTAACCGAGAAAAAGTGGCTGGAGCGTTGGTTAATCCGAAGGACATGACGGTGTACTCGTATTGGCCATAACGAGTAACAAAGGCCGTTTTAGGAATGTCCCTGTTTCTGATTTTGATTTGATGGTAGCCCAACCTCAAATCCATCTTAGAGAAGACTGAGGATCCAGCGAGCTGATCATACAGGTCGTTGATCCTGGGAAGTGGATATTTGTTTTTGATTGTGACCAAATTGACAGGTCGGTAATCTACAACCATCCGGTCCGTACCATCTTTCTTCTTGACGAATAGGACGGGGCAAGCCCACGGAGATGAACTAGGTCGGATGAAACCCTTTTTCAAGGATTCATCGAGTTGTTTCTTAAGCTCGGCTAGTTCTAGGGGTGCCATCTTATAGGGTCTTCTAGCAATCGGAACGGTTCCTGGAATGAGGTCTATTACGAACTCAACATCCCTGTCAGGTGG
>NW_025286687.1:0-1122 GCF_018294505.1 Triticum aestivum
AGGAACACTTTGGAGCAACATCCGGGCCAGGCCCACAGCTACATCCACTCCGTGTAGACTCGACGCGTCCGTTTCCCCCCTCCGGGTGCCGGCGGCGGCGCCGTTCGTGAGGGGGGCCACGCACCGGAGACGCGTGCCGCCTCTTCGGACATGCCACAACACCACCCCGCATGTATGAGGGCCCGGTACGACGCTCCGGTGGCATTGCTACCGCCCCAGGGCCCCCGTCCCGCCTAACCCTGTAGCGTTTGACCACGGGATCTAGCCCTTTGACTTTGCACGGACGGGCTTTGACCAGTGGACCTCTCCACCCGGTTGTGTCGGGTCGGCCCAGAGGGACACCGGGGAGCAACATCTGGGCCAGGCCCACAGCTACATCCACTCCGTGTAGACCCGACGCGTCCATTTCCCCCCTCCGGGTGCCGGCGGCGGCACCGTCCGTGAGGGGGGGCACGCACCGAAGACGCGTGCTGGGCGTTTGCAACCGCCTCAACACTTACAGACTTGTGAGAGGCCGCCTACGCAAGATTATACGGTATATGCTACCCCCCGAAGGCCGCCGGCCACAGTCGTAGACGTGCGAAGAGCAATCCGCGTAGAGGGAAGTGTTCAGATACTTCTCCATCACAAAAAATTATGAAAAATTACCATCAGTCCTATAGCACATGTGCCCATGTTGTGTAAAAAACTCATGATTTTATCGCGCTCCAAGTATTTAATAATATTCACGCTGCATCGTTACCGCAGAACGTCTACCACCGTTTCATTGCCGTCCGTGAGGGGGGCCACAACCCAGAGACGCGTGCCGCCTCTTCGGACATGCCACAACACCACCCCGCATGTATGAGGGCCCGGTACGACGCTCCGGTGGCATTGCTACCCCCAGGGCCCCCGTCCCGCCTAACCCTGTAGCGTTTGACCACGGGATCTAGCCCTTTGACTTTGCACGGACGGGCTTTGACCAGTGGACCTCTCCACCCGGTTGTGTTAGGTCGGCCCATAGGAACACTTTGGAGCAACATCCGGGCCAGGCCCACAGCTACATCCACTCCGTGTAGACTCGACGCGTCCGTTTCCCCCCTCCGGGTGCCGGCGGCGACGCCGTTCGTGAGGGGGGCCACG
>NW_025286688.1:0-1122 GCF_018294505.1 Triticum aestivum
CCCCCTCGATCCCTCACCGTAGCTTCATCTCCACCACGGCCGAACCTCCGCCGTCGCCGAGCTCGCCGTCGATGCAGCTCCGGTGACCATTTGGTCACCCCGGCGAGTCCAACGCGTTCACAGAACCCAGTAGAGCATCCCTAGCGCCTCACTTTGCTCGACTTCGAGCTCCAGCACCGTTCCCGTGCACGACCGAACCCCGGCGGCCGCAACCGAGCTCACCGCCGTCAACTCCGGCCACCCCGACCCCAACGGACTCCGCCAAGAGCCGCGGGTCGTCCTCAGCTTCACTCCGGTGATCTCCGCGGTCCGTTTGGTGGCCGAAACGACCAAAACCACTATCGCCGCCGCACTGTTGGTCGCCGCCGGCCAGAACTCCGGCGAGCTGACGTGGCCTAGTTAATTAGCCACTAACCCACCACCTACTGACGCTGACAAGTGGGCCCAGGGCTTAGTTAAAGCTAACCAGCCCGGGGTCAACGCGGGATTAGCCCCTGTGACACTGACGTGTGGACCCCACACGTCCGGTTTGACCCGAGCCAGCTCTGTTGACCTGCTGATGTCACTGTGATGTCAAGCTGACGCAGTAAATGATATTTCTGGATTTAAATTAAATCAGGAAATTCAGAATATTATTTAAACTTCAAAAATTCATAACTTTTATTCTGTAACTCCAAATTGGACAAATTATATATGAAAAATGATCAGAAAAATCCAATCTATCCATCTGTACTATTTTCATGCATGACCAAACAAGTTAAATTGGTGTTTTAATCAGAACAAGGAAAGGCACTTTAAAAGGCCATATTTGAATTTGAAATTTGAATCTTTGATTCAAATTTGCTCAAACACTTCTGGCTTTAGTTGCATTAGCCCAACACACTCATATTGCCATGTTCCATGCATGCATCATATTGTTGCATATTGTTTGGTAATGTTGTGTATCGGTATCCTTTGCGACAGGATCTGTTCCCGAGGAGTACCGTGATTACCCTAACGAAGAACCGTATCCGTGCAACGAACCATCAGGCAAGCAACCAACCATTTGATCATATCGATACAATCCCATGTTCTCGCTCCTGCTCTATTTTACTGCATTAAGACAACGCGATTCAAACTGCT
>NW_025286689.1:0-1122 GCF_018294505.1 Triticum aestivum
GGCCGTTTCATGGACTATTACTCACATTTTTGGGGTCCCAAAGCGATTTCCATGGATGTCGAACCCCAAGCTGCGCTTATGTATCGGTCATCAACAATCGCAGTTTCGGCCGATTCTGGCCCGTTTCTTGGACTATAACTCAGTTTTTGGCTCACGTAGTGATTTCCACGGCCGACGAACACCGGTGTGTTTATGTGTCGATCATCAACATTTGAAGTTTTGGCCGATTTTGGCCCGTTTCATGGACTATTACTCACTGATTTGATGTCCCTGAGCAATTTCCATGATTGACGAAACCCGGGGTGCGTTTATGTATTGTTGATCAATAACCCTAGGTTTTACCGATTCAGGGCTCTTTCATGGACTATTACTCACCGTTTTGCAGTCCCAAAGCGATTTCCATGCTTGTCGAACCCCAAGATGTGCTTACGTGCTGGTCGTCCAGACTCGCAGATTGTGCCGATTCTGGCCCGTTTCCTGGACTATTACTCAGTTTTGGGGTCCCGAAGTGATTTCCATGATTGACGAACACCGGGGTGCATTTACGTGTCGGTCACCAACACTCACAATTTTGGCCGATTCTGGTACGTTTTCTGCACAGTTACTCACCGTTGTGGGGTCCCGGAGCGATTTCCATGATTGACGATCCCTGGGGTGCGTTTACGTGCCCGTCGTCAACGCTCACAGTTTTGGCCAATTCTGACCCGTTTCGTGAACTATTACTCACCGTTTTGGGATCGCAAAGCGATTTCCATAGTTATTGAACCCCAAGGTGCGCTTACATGTTGGTCATCAGCAGTCACAGTTTTGGCCGATTCTGGCCCGTTCTGTCGACTATTACTCACTTTTTTGGGGTCCCAGAGTGATTTCCATGATTAACGAACCCCGGGGTGCGTTTACGTGTCAGACATCAACACTCGCGGTTTTTGACGATTTTGGCCCGTTTCATGGACTATTACTCACCGTTTTGCGGTCACGAAGAGATTTCCATAGTTGTTGAACCCCAAGGTGCGCTTACGTGTTGGTCATCAACTCTCATAGTATTGGCCAATTCTGGCCCGTTTCGTGGACTATTACTGACTGTTTTGGGGTCCCGGAGTGATTTCCACGATTAACAAACCC
>NW_025286690.1:0-1122 GCF_018294505.1 Triticum aestivum
TGTCAGCCCGGGCTCTTTATCATATGGATGCTAGCGACACTGTCATATACGTGTGCCAAAAGGCGCAAACGGTCCCGGGCTAAGGTAAGGCGACACCCGTGGAATACCGTGCGTGAGGCCGCAAAGTGATATGAGGTGTTACATGCTAGATCGATGTGGCATTGAGTCGGGGTCCTGACAGCGTTGGTATCAGAGCTTGACTGCCTGTAGGATTACCAAGCCAAACTGGTCGAAGTTGAGTCTAGAAATTCTTTAGTTATATAAGGGAATTGATTGTGGGATGGAACGTAAGGCTCTTTTTACTCCTTATACCTCATGGCCTTCTGATCTGAGTCATCTTATCTTTCCTACGGGGATTAAGAACTAGGCTATCTCTTCTTTCTATTAGGATCACGTGTTACTAATCCGTAGACTTATAAGATTGTTGATCCAAGCCTCAGTTCAGTTCCTACTATCTTCTGTATGTTAACTGTTGATCTCGAAACCTTGATAATGTGCTTCTGAGTGGTTATGCCACCATTTTTGTGAATGTCTCAAATCTTTTCTGAGCATTTACAGCCGTTATGCTGTCCGAGTCATCCCAGGTTTCTAAATAGTCGGATGCATTTGCAAATCCCTTCCTCCTGTTTCGATGTGCCTTTGGTCAGATTAATCACACAAATCAGTGAGTTGAGGTACTTTATTGCCTTGACATATATGTTGGAGCTAGTATTATGACCCTAGGTGTCTTAGGGGATCATCTAGTAATTTAGCCATGACTTGTTCCCAGTGTGATGATTCTGGCCGTCATTATCGAAAGCATCCCGTGATGCCATTTAGTAGTAGGTATTCTATCCCTGGGTTTTGAACCCGAGATTCACTCTACTTGCTTCATGTTGATAGTTTTGATTGTTCCTTTAGGTTATTAGTAATCTTTGCATTAGTCCTCGATGTTCGTGGTATTCCTTTCTTCCAAATACTATGAACCGCTTATGGCAGATGTTCCTCGCTGATCGAAAGATCACAATCAGAGTGCTCTCGATGGATTCTCGATTCTACATTGTGACTCTGTCAGTTCTACCTTTCTGCATGGGTTATCCGGAAGAAATATGTGGAATTCGTTCGACATGCTAAACCATGCAT
>NW_025286691.1:0-1122 GCF_018294505.1 Triticum aestivum
AATTCCTAAGCTCTCCGATATATAATTCCTAAGGACTCAAAACATTTTTCTAGACACAACTCGGCTGCTAAAAACGATCAAGCAATGGGGCTCCTAAGGTCGGGGAAGGCTCTGATTACCAACTTGTAACGCCCTCGATGCGGCTATAGCTCCCACGTGTCGAGGCACGACTTAGAGGCATAACCGCATTGAAAGCAATGTCGCAAGTCAGGCAATCATTACAACATCCCATGTAATATATAATAAAAGGGGGAGATAACATAGTTGGCTTACACTCGCCACGTCACATCAGAGTACATAAATAACATCCATCAAACAAACACTCATGGCCCGACTATGGCGCCAAAATAGAAAAGAACCCAACATGCGACAAGGTCCTGAATCGATAACCCCAACTAGGCACCACTACTGATCATCCGGAAAGGACACGTAGTATCGCTGAGAGTCCTCGTCGAACTCCCACTTGAGCTCGTAATCGTCAACTGGAGCAGAAACACCTGGACCTGCATCTGGAGTTGTAGTATCTGTGAGCCACAGGGACTCAGCAATCTCACACCCACGCGATCAAGACTACTTAAGCTCATAGGAATGGATAAGGCAAAATATATGTGGAGCTGCAGCAAGCGACTAGCATATGTGGTGGCTAACTTATACGCCAAAGAGAGCGGGAAGAGAAGGCGAAGCACGAGCGAGAAGCTAAAGGAACATCCTGCGCAAGCATAACTCCAATACCGTGTCCACTTCCCGGACTCCGCCGAGAAGGGGCCATCACGGTAACACACACAGTTGATTCATTTTAATTAAGTTTAGTGCAAGTCATCTACAACCGGACATTAACAAATTCCCATCCGCCCATAACCGCGGGCACGGCTTTCGAAAGTTCAATCCCTGCAGGGGAGTCCCAACTTAGCCCATGACAAGCTCTCACGGTCAACGAAGGAATAGACCTCCTCCCAAGACGTTCCGATCAGACTCGGTATCTCGGTAACTCAAGACACTTTGACAGGTTAAAACAAGACCAGCAACACCGCCCGAATGTGCCGACAAATCCCGATAGGAGCTGCACATATCTCTTTCTCAGGGCACACTCAGATTGTCTTAGGTACGGGTAGGCCAGCCCAG
>NW_025286692.1:0-1122 GCF_018294505.1 Triticum aestivum
GGGTGCGAGATTGCTGAGTCCCCGTGGCTCACAGATACTTCCAAAACCAGCTTGCAGGTGTCGCTGAGTCCGTGCAGATGACGCAACCAAGCTCAGGAGGAGCTCGATGAAGATCTTGCCCTTTGTGTTGTTTCGTTCTAGTTGTTCAGTAGTGGAGCCCAGTTGGGGTCGATCGGGGACCTTTGTCGCATTTGGGGTTCTTCTTTTATTTTGGTTCCGTAGTCGGACCTTGATTGTATCTGGATGATGTAATGCTTATTCATGTAATTGTGTGAAGTGGCGATTGTAAGCCAACTATGTATCTCTTTCCCTTATGTATTGCATGGGTTGTGTGAAGATTACCTCACTTGCGACATTGCTTTCAATGCGGTTATGCCTCTAAGTCGTGCTTCGACACGTGGGAGATATAGCCGCATCGAGGGCGTTACAAGTTGGTATCAGAGCCTTCCCCGACCTTAGGAGCCCCACTGCTTGATCGTTTTTAGCGGCCGAGTTGTGTCTAGAAAAATATTTTGAGTCATTTAGGATTATATATATCGGAGAGTTAGGAATTCTTTTTACTCCCCAGTCTCTTCATCGCTCTGGTAAGGCATCCTGACGTAGAGTTTTGACTCTTCTCTTCTCAAATTTCACTAAATTTTTTTAGGATCACGCGGGTATCTTGGAATCGTTCCGATGGTTTTATGATGAGAGCATTGTCTTGGTGCCTCCTGTCAGGGGTTTAGTGGAAGTGTCCCGGGGAGTTGAGCTCTGAGGTGTTGTCATCATAATTTTATCGTTGCAATTCTGGAATACCTGAGTTTAGTACGCCGACATCGAAAATCTCTTTTATGCAGTTCGTTGGTGAGATAACCTCGACGCCACCCAGTACTGGGGCGGGAGTTCGGGAGTATCGCCATAACTTGTATAACGGATGCTTTTCGAAGGTTGAGGTAGATGATTTCCGAAGGTTTCTTGGTTATGTGTTGAAGGATGGATACAGCTGGATGTAGGATTTGCTAGTTTGGGTGAGATATTATGCTTCCCCTGTATCCCCAACACCTGATTGCATAACCGGAAAATTTCGGGAGTTTCATAGGTGGGAATTCAAGTAGCTCTTAGGATATCTTTTCGACAGATGTA
>NW_025286693.1:0-1122 GCF_018294505.1 Triticum aestivum
CTTTGGCGTGAAGAAGACGGAGGACGTACTTGCTACACATTTCTTTTGGCCAAAGATGAGACGGGATGTTGAGCGTTTTATTGCTCGCTGCACTACATGTCAAAAAGCTAAGTCACGACTCAATCCTCATGGTTTATATATGCCTTTGCCTGTACCTAGTGTTCCTTGGGAGGATATATCTATGGACTTTGTTTTAGGTTTACCTCGAACAAAGAAGGGGAGGGATAGCATATTTGTTGTCGTGGATAGATTCTCGAAAATGGCACACTTTATACCATGTCATAAAAGCGATGATGCTGTTAATGTTACTGATTTGTTCTTTCGTGAAATTATTCGCTTGCATGGTGTGCCAAATACTATTGTTTCAGATCGTGATACTAAATTTCTTAGCCACTTTTGGAGATGTTTATGGGCTAAGTTGGGGACTAAACTGCTTTTTAGTACTACTTGTCACCCCCAAACTGATGGCCAAACTGAAGTAGTCAATAGAACATTGTCTACTATGCTTAGGGCTGTTTTGAAGAGTAATAAGAAAATGTGGGAGGAATGCTTGCCTCATATTGAATTTGCTTATAATCGTTCATTGCATTCTACTACTAAGATGTGCCCTTTTGAAGTTGTGTATGGTTTCCTACCTCGTGCACCTATTGATTTGTTGCCTCTTCCATCTTCGGAGAAGGTTAATTTTGACGCTAAACAACGTGCTGAATTGATTTTAAAAATGCATGAGTTAACTAAGGAAAACATTGAGCGTATGAATGCCAAATATAAACTTGCTGGAGATAAGGGTAGAAAACATGTTGTGTTTGCACCTGGAGATCTTGTTTGGTTACATTTGCGTAAGGATAGATTTCCTGATTTGCGCAAATCAAAGCTCATGCCACGGGCTGATGGTCCCTTTAAGGTGTTAGAGAAAATAAATGATAATGCATATAAACTTGAGCTGCCTGCAGATTTTGGGGTTAGTCCCACTTTTAACATTGCAGATTTGAAGCCTTATTTGGGTGAGGAAGATGAGTTTCCGTCGAGGACGACTTCATTTCAAGAAGGGGAGGATGATGAGGACATCAATACCATTGTTACACCCACAGGCCCTGCTGCTATACATACTGGACCAATTAC
>NW_025286694.1:0-1122 GCF_018294505.1 Triticum aestivum
CATGCTTGTTGAAAAACAAGGTGCGCTTACGTGTTGGTCATCAACACTGACAGTTTTGGCCGATTCTGGCCCGTTTCGTAGAATATTACTCACGGTTTTAGGGTCCCGGAGTGATTTCCATGATTAACAAACCCTGAGGTGCGTTTATGTGTCGGTCATCAAGACTCGCGTTTTTTGTCGATTCTGACCCGTTTCGTGGACTATTACTCACCGTTTTGGGGTCCCAAAGTGATTTCCATGCTTGTTGAACCCCAAGGTGCGCTTACGTGTAGGTCATCCACATTGACAGTTTTGGCCGATTAAAGCCCATTTTGTGGACTATCACTCACTATTTTGGGGTCTCGGAGTGACTTCCACAATTAATGAACCCTTGGGTGCATTTACGTGTCGGTCATCAATACTCGCGGTTTTTGTCGATTCTGACCCATTTCGTGGACTATTACTCACTGTTTTGGGGACACAAAGTGATTTCCATGCGTGTTGAACTCCAAGGTGCGTTTATGTGTCGGTCATCAACACTTACAATTTTGGCCGATTCTGGCCCGTTTCATGAACTATTACTCACTGTTTTGGGGACCCGGAGTGACTTCCACGATTAACGAACCCCGGGGTGCGTTTACGTGATGGTCATCAACACTCGCGTTTTTGGTCGATTCTTACCCGTTTCATGGACTATTACTCACCGTTTTGGGGTCACAGAGTGATTTCCATGCTTGTTGAAAAACAAGGTGCGCTTACGTGTTGGTCATCAACACTGACAGTTTTGGCCGATTCTGGCCCGTTCCGTGGACTATTACTCACTGTTTTGGGGTCCCGGAGTGACTTCCACGATTAACGAAACCTGGGGTGCATTTACGTGTCGGTCATCAACACTCGCGGTTTTTGTCGATTCTGGCCCGTTTCGTAGACTATTACTCACTGTTTTGGGGGCCCAGAGTGACTTCCATGATTAACGAACCCTGGGGTGCGTTTACGTGTCGGTCATCAACACTCGCGGTTTTTGTTGATTCTGACCCGTTTCGTGGACTATTACTCACCGTTTTGGGGACACAAAGTGATTTCCATGCTTGTTGAACTCCAAGGTGCGTTTATGTGTCGGTCATCAACACTGGCTGTTTTGGC
>NW_025286695.1:0-1122 GCF_018294505.1 Triticum aestivum
CCCCGAAGCGATTTTCATAGTTGTTGAACCCCAAGGTGTGCTTACGAGTTGGTCATCAACACTCCCAGTTTTGGCCGATTCTGGCCCGTTTCATGCACTATAACTCACCGTTTTGTGGTCACAAAGCGATTTCCATGGTTGTCGAACTCCAAGGTGCGCTTACGTGTCGGTTATCAACAACCATAGTTTGGGCCGATTCTGGCCCGTTTCTTGGACTATTACTCTATTTTGGGGTCTCGGAGTCATTTCTATGATTGACTAACCCCGGGGTGCGTTTACGTGTCGGTCATCAACACTCACATATTCGGCCGATTCAAGTCCGTTTCGTGCACTATTACTCAGCGCTTTGGGGACCCAAAGCGATTTCCACGATTGATGAACCCCGGGGTGCGTTTATGTGTCCGTCGTCAACACTCACAGTTTTGGCCAAATCTGACCTGTTTCGTGGACTATTACTCACCATTTTGGGGGCCCTGAAGCGATTTTCATAGTTGTTGAACCCCAAGATGTGCTTACGAGTTGGTCATCAACACTCCCAGTTTTCGCCGATTCTGGCCCGTTTCATGGACTATTACTCACCGTTTTCGGGTCCCAAAGCGATTTCCATGGTTGTCAAACTCCAAGGTGCACTTACGTGTCGGTCGTCAACAATCACAGTTTGGGCCGATTCTGGCCCGTTTCTTGGACTATTACTCTATTTTTGGGTCTCGGAGTCATTTCCACGATTGACGAACCCCGGGGTGCGTTTACGTGTCGGTCATCAACACTCACATATTCGGCCGATTCTAATATGTTCTGTGCACTATTAGTCAGCGTTTTGGGAACCCAGAGCGTTCTGTGCACTATTAGTCGGCCGATTTCCACGATTGATGAACCCCGGGGTGCGTTTATGTGTCCGTCGTCAACACTCACAGTTTTGGCCAAATCTGACCTGTTTCGTGGACTATTACTCACCGTTTTGGGGTCCCCGAAGCGATTTTCATAGTTGTTGAACCCCAAGGTGTGCTTACGAGTTGGTCATCAACACTCCCAGTTTTGGCCGATTCTGGCCCGTTTCATGGACTATTACTCATCGTTTTGGGGTCCCAAAGCGATTTCCATGATTGTCGAACTCCAAGGTGC
>NW_025286696.1:0-1122 GCF_018294505.1 Triticum aestivum
ATGGACTATTACTCACTAGTTTGGCGTCCCAGAGTGATTCCAACGATTAACGAACACTGGGTGCGTTTACGTGTCAGTCATCAACACTCGCGGTTTGGCCGATTCTGGCCCGTTTGTTGGATTATTACTCACAGTTTTGGGGTCCCGAAGCAATTTCCATAGTTGTTGAACCCCAAGGTGCGGTTACGTGTCGGTCATAAACACTGGCTGTTTTAGCCGATTCTGGCCCGTTTCATGGACTATTACTCACTGTTTTGGGGTCCAAGAGTGATTTCCATGATTAACGAATCCTAGGGTGCGTTTATGTGTCGGTCATCAACACTCGCAGTTTGGCCGATTCTGGCCCGTTTCTTTGATTATTGCTCACTGTTTTGGTGTCCGAAGCGATTTCCATAGTTGTTGAACCCCAAGGTGCGCTTACGTGTCGGTCATCAACACTGGCAGTTTTTGCCGATTTTGGCCCGTTTCATGGATTATTACTCACTGTTTTGGGGTCCCGGTGTGGTTTCCATGATTAACGAACCCTGGGGTGCATTTGCATGTCGATCATCAACACTGGCAGTTTGGCCGATTCTTCCCGTTTCTTGGATTATTACTCATTGTTTTGGGGTCCCGGAGCGATTTTCATAGTTGTTAAACCCCAAGATGTGCTTACGTGTCGGTGATGAACACTGGCAGATTTGGCCGATTCTGACCCATTTCATGGACTATTACTCCCTGTTTTGGGGTCCCAGAGTGATTTCCACGATTAACGAACCCTGGGGTGCGTTTACGTGTCGGTCATCAACACTCGCGGTTTGGCCGATTCTGGCCCGTTTGTTGGATTATTACTCACAGTTTTGGGGTCCCGAAGCAATTTCCATAGTTGTTGAACCCCAAGGTGCGGTTACGTGTCGGTCATCAACACTGGTTGTTTTAGCCTATTCTGGCCCGTTTCATGGACTATTACTCACTGTTTTGGGGTCCAAGAGTGATTTCCATGATTAACGAATCCTGGGGTGCGTTTATGTGTCGGTCATCAACACTCGCAGTTTGGCCGATTCTGGCCCGTTTCTTTGATTATTGCTCACTGTTTTGGGGTCCCGAAGCGATTTCCATAGTTGTTGAACCCCAAGGTTCCCT
>NW_025286697.1:0-1122 GCF_018294505.1 Triticum aestivum
CGGGCGAGCGCCCTCTCGGCCTCGGCTCCGCCCTGGCCCCGCCGTGCCGCTGCTCCGGCCACGGTCGCCGTGCGCCCGCGCCGCACCCCTGGGGGCTTCGCCCTGCGCCCGTTCCGGCTGTCGCCTGTGCCCAAAACCGCCCGATCGGGCGCACCCGATCCGTTAGGCCCCTATGGGCCTATGACAAGTGGGGCCTGAAGCCCCCAAAACAAAAAAAGGAGAAAAAAAGATATATTAATAATAAAAAAATATATAATTAAATTAATTAATTAATTAATTAATTAAATTAATTAATTAAATTAATTAACTTAATTAATTATGTTTAATAAACCTAATTAAATAACTAACCTAACTAATCTGTTAATTAATCTAATTAACATGGTTAATTAGTTAACAGACAATGACAGTGGGACCCACATGTCAGTTTGACTAGGTCAACTGACTAGTTGACTACTGACATCACCCTGACATAATGCTGATGTCATAATTCCATTTTCGGGTTAAATTAAATAATTAATTAAATTCTAGAAATTAATAAAATCTTTAGAAAATCATATCTTTTAATCCGTAACTCGGATTAAAATATTTTCAACATGAAAGTTGCTCAGAACGACGAGACGAATCCGGATACGCAGTCCGTTCGTCCGCCACACACCCCTAACCTATCGAACTCGCAACATTCCCCCTCCGGCTCCGCTGCCCGAAAACACGAAACCCCGGGGATATTTTCCCGGATGTTTCCCCGCTTAACCGGTACCACCTCATACCACATTAGGGCACACCTAGCACCGCTCGTTGTCACGTCACGCATCGTCGTGTTTATGTTTGCATTATATTCATTGTTTCTTCCCCCTCTTATCTCCGGTAGACTACGAGACCGACGCTGCTGCTGCCCAGTTCGACTACGGAATTGACGACCCCTCTCTCTTGCCGGAGCAACCAGGCAAGCCCCCCCTTGATCACCAGATATCGCCTATTCTACTCTATACTGCTTGCATTAGAGTAGTGTAGCATGTTACTGCTTTCAGTTAATCCTATACTGCTGCATAGCCTGTCCTTGCTACTACTGTTGTTACCTTTACCTGCTATCCTACTGCTTAGTATAGGATGCTAGTGTTCCAT
>NW_025286698.1:0-1122 GCF_018294505.1 Triticum aestivum
TAAGTTCCTTCATTTAGTAATTCTTAGCCGTAGCGCTCAAGTTTCTATTTGCTAACTTAGGCGCCTCCGAGATGGTGTGCGGATCGGATGGATTGTTGGGAGGTGTTGGTCGATGAGTGGTGCTCACAAGAATGGCTAGCCCTCCACAACCAGGCCAAGGACAAACGTGCCCAAATGGAAGGTGTGCCACACCATCAAGGCAGCTCCAACTTATATCAGTTCGGGCGCAACTGGGTATGTGGTTTTCTTCATGATTCATGCAATTCATTCATCATGCTAGCTTGAGCCCTTTAATTACTAATTTTCATTGTTTCTCTCTTTCAGGCACGCCACAATAAGGCGGATAAGGTGCCAGAGGTGTACGACCTGTATGCCATGGCCCACACTGGCTCTTACAAGAAAGTCAAGGCTTTCTCTCAGTCTGACCTCGATGATGCAAACAACTTCACCAACATCTCCTCCCACAACAAGCTCGTGAGATATAGAGATGAGGGGAAGGCGAGGAAAGGGGAGGACTTTAACCCGAGCCAGGGTCCCATTGATCCAGAGCTGGTGATGATATCTGGTGGCGGGAGGTCCCAAGGCTCCATAGCCATTGGAGATGGACTTATCCGTTGTCCTAGCACTCTCCCTGAGATCAAGGCGCGCCAGTCGAGCTCCGCTCCTGAGATAAGGCCTCGTGAACGGCCAGTGCAACTCGCCATCAAGGTTAGTGATACGTACTCAGTTATCTTTCTCCATTACATTGTGTGCGCTTCCATCAATGATTACAAATGGTCATGTGAGTGGTGTTGCAGGCTGCTATACAGACTGAGAGAGATAGAACGGAGAAACTTCTGGCGGAGGCGGCGGAGAGGCAGCGGGAGATGGAGGAGAGGACGAGAAAGATGATGGAGGAGGAGAGGGCACGGAATGACATGCAGGCAAGGGCCATGTACGAGCTCCTTGTGGTAAGTTTCTTCTGCAGATTACTTGCTAGTCTTAACATTTGAGTCTCATTACTAACTAGTATGACTCTGTTCTGAAAACCAAATGTGCAGTCTGTGTGCGAGAAGTCCGGTCAGCCCGCTCCGCCGATGCCAGTGATTGCTCCTGGGAGCACGGTGAGTTTAGTTTGAATGG
>NW_025286699.1:0-1122 GCF_018294505.1 Triticum aestivum
GAATCATAGACAGGACGAGGACCGACGGGGGCGGATACCAAAACCATCGCACTATATAAGATGCAATAATAAAAGTAAGAAAATAATACAAGTATCTATGTAAACATACAAGTAACAATATTTTTCCTTTCAGAAAGAAGATAAGAACAAGAGGCTCACCACGGTGGTGCCGGCGATGAGCTCGGCGCGGGTGATCGACGGCGGTGAAGACGGGGACGGGGCGTGACGGACCGCTAAACCTAGACAAATATTATGGAAAATGGAGCTTGGAGGTCGAGCTTGGAGAGGAGAAAGCTTAAGTAGTGTGGCTCGGGCATTCCATCGAACACCTTGTGTGCATAGGAGGTGAGCTAGAGCACCACCAAGCCCTCTCCCCCTCGGCCAGAAAAAAACAGAGCAGTGTGCTCTGCTCTTACGTGAGGGGGTATATATAGGCACCTCATTGGTCCCGGTTGGTGGCATGAACCGGGACTAAAGGGGAGCCTTTGGTCCCGGTTCAAGCCACCAACCGGGACCAATGGTGGTGGGCCAGGAGCGAGGCCCATTGGACCCGGTTCGTCCCACCAATCGGGACCAAAAGGTCCAGATGAACCGGGACCAATGGCCCACGTGGCCCGGCCGGCCCCCTGGTCTCACGAACCGGGTCCAATGCCCCCATTGGTCCCGGTTCTGGACTGAATCGGGACTAATGGGCTGACCCGGCCTGGACCAAAGCCCTGTTTTCTACTAGTGCGAAGGCATTGCTTGGAGTTTGCTCGGACTGGATCTTTAGGGTGAAAACCCACGATCTGGCCTTCAATGGTGGATCTGACAACGGCGGCGTATATGCGTCGTTTTCCTTCTTGAAGGCGTTGCTTCTGAAGAACCTTTATTGTAGTCATTATGTTGTCAAAATATGCTCGGTGTCAGTGGTCTTTGTTATACATCATCGATCGTTGTTTTGATCGCTTTGGGTCTTTCTCTTTTTGCTTTTTCTTTGCATAGGCATAGCTTCGGTCTTACATGACTTTGCATTTTGCCAGTGTGATCTTTGTGTGCGTGCGTAGTGTTGGTTGTGTGCATCCTAGTTATGCAGAGGCCAGATGTGTGCTAATTATGCTTGTATCACTTGATGCTACATTA
>NW_025286700.1:0-1122 GCF_018294505.1 Triticum aestivum
GTACCTAGTGTTCCTTGGGAGGATATATCTATGGACTTTGTTTTAGGTTTACCTCGAACAAAGAAGGGGAGGGATATCATATTTGTTGTCGTGGATAGATTCTCGAAAATGGCACACTTTATACCATGTCATAAAAGCGATGATGCTGTTAATGTTGCTGATTTGTTCTTTCGTGAAATTATTCGCTTGCATGGTGTGCCAAATACTATTGTTTCAGATCGTGATACTAAATTTCTTAGCCACTTTTGGAGATGTTTATGGGCTAAGTTGGGGACTAAACTGCTTTTTAGTACTACTTGTCACCCCCAAACTGATGGACAAACTGAAGTAGTCAATAGAACGTTGTCTACTATGCTTAGGGCTGTTTTGAAGAATAATAAGAAAATGTGGGAGGAATGCTTGCCTCATATTGAATTTGCTTATAATTGTTCATTGCATTCTACTACTAAGATGTGCCCTTTTGAAGTTGTGTATGGTTTCCTACCTTGTGCACCTATTGATTTGTTGCCTCTTCCATCTTCGGAGAAGGTTAATTTTGATGCTAAACAACGTGCTGAATTAATTTCAAAAATGCATGAGTTAACTAAGGAAAACATTGAGCGTATGAATGCTAAATATAAACTTGCTGGAGATAAGGGTAGAAAATGATGAGGACATCAATACAATTGTTACACCCACAGCCCCTGCTGCTATACATACTGGACCAATTACTAGAGCTCGTGCACGCCAACTAAATTACCAGGTACTTTCGTTTCTTGGTAATGATTCTAATGTTCATGAGAATATGATGCTGCCTAAATTGGATACATTTGTTTTGCTTACAAATGAAGGGCCTAGCTTGGAGAAGGATGAACATTGGAGCAAGAACAAGCATGGAGATGATGGCATGCGCAAGGGAAACAAGAACGGAGTTACAAGTGATGATTTCAGGACTTTGAAGCCACCATAATGGGTGCATGAAGCCTTGGACGAAATATACAAGACGCCACTTCATAAATTTCGTCCCGAGGCTATTTTAGGTGCTGCGTCACCTTATTATTGGGCCAGGCCCATGTAATTTCGAAATACATAAGTATAGGCTATTTTTAGAGTCCGTATGTGTGGGGAAACAAGAGATAGGGT
>NW_025286701.1:0-1122 GCF_018294505.1 Triticum aestivum
ATATCAAATGAGCATAGGTAAGTCACTTTTTATTTTTAGGATGGTTTGCAGTGTACTAAATTTCTATACATGTACTTGTTCTTATGTAATTGGCCAGTAGAGCTAGTCAAAGAAGCATCATGTTGAATGTGTGTTAATTGTTCATACCTTTAGAATATATTAGATTATTTTCTTAACCACGTCATCCTTATTTTAATCTTGATCATTTAGCATTACCCACGGTCCATCCCTTGCGAATGCTACATATAACTATCCATGTGTGAAAGCTTATTCAGGTAGATATACTCCTATCTTGTCTAGAGATTGCCCCTAGGTTAATTTTGTGGTTAGTCATACAAAAGCGACCTGACATATGATATCGTATCCTTTTTAGAATGAAGAACCAAATTTTCATTTTGCAGGATTCAATGGGCCAGAGCACACCTCACTAGCTGGACAGGCTACGATGGGTCGATTTCGGACGAACATTTTTTTCCTTTTCTCCCACGCGGACACACAAAATTAGTACCACCTTGAATAATACAAAATCTAAAAAATAATACGGTGAACGGATGAAAAAATTGGAGAAACGCACCTTGCTTTATTAGTAGGTATAGAGGTATAGATAAATGCCCTAATGCTGTCACTTTTGGTTTGCATTACATAATAAGCTTGAAGAGTCAGATATCACATAAGATACACATGTTCGGCACGCTGGTGAGTTAAAAGTCGAGGAATCACCATATCCGTCCTACCATATCAAATGAGCATAGGTAAGTCACTTTTTATTTTTAGGATGGTTTGCAGTGTACTAAATTTCTATACATGTACTTGTTCTTATGTAATTGGCCAGTAGAGCTAGTCAAAGAAGCATCATGTTGAATGTGTGTTAATTGTTCATACCTTTAGAATATATTAGATTATTTTCTTAACCACGTCATCCTTATTTTAATCTTGATCATTTAGCATTACCCACGGTCCATCCCTTGCGAATGCTACATATAACTATCCATGTGTGAAAGCTTATTCAGGTAGATATACTCCTATCTTGTCTAGAGATTGCCCCTAGGTTAATTTTGTGGTTAGTCATACAAAAGCGACCTGACATATGATATCGTATCCTTTTTAGAATGAAGAACCAAA
>NW_025286702.1:0-1122 GCF_018294505.1 Triticum aestivum
CGCCTCTATCAAGTGGTATCAGTTTTCAGGTTGCTCGGTGAGAATTTCCAGTTTTCCTAGATTAGATGTATTTTCTTACCTATTGTCCAAGAAAAAGCCACAAAAAAGAGTTAGATCTATTCATCCTTGGTCCAAGCCAGTCTGAGCCTTTGCAATTTTCTTTTCATTGCTTGCATAGTTGAATTATCGGTTGCATCGTCGTGTCGAGTTGCTGGTCTTAGTGTCTAGTTCCTTTAGAGTTTCGAGTTCTGTTCACATTAGTCACGCAGCCGCTGCATCATTATCCCATCCGCTGTCCACCATCCAATCCACCAATTTCCACCACATGCTACGCACTGTTTATTGTCATAATCATAGTTGAGGTCACTCACATCTTCGCCTGATCGAATCTGCATCTTATCTAGTTTGTTTTGGAAAGAGGGAGAAAAAGAAGATAAAGAAAAAAAAGAGAGAAAAAAGGAAAGAAAAAAAAAAGAAAAAGAGGGAGAAGAAAAAGAAAAAAAAAGCGTGAGAAAAAAAAAGAGAGAAAAAAAAATTGGATCTATCTAGAATCAATCTCGTACCTGAATTCGGATTGGAATCTGTTTTGTGCACTGTTCAGTAAACAACTTGGCTATTGTTTCACATCATTATCTTTACTACCGTTGTGATCTTCACTTATATCTTGCTGTCCAGAGCTACTTTGTATCCTTCATTGATGCTGGTTGTGCTACGACGTGACCTCATTAGTGTTCTAGGCTCGCGTCTCTAGTTCGGTCTAGCCTAGGACCAGCACAGTACCGTCGTTGAGCGTTTATTCAACATTGCATCTTTGAATTGATTATTGCTAATCTTTTGCTACCATATATAGCCAACCCAGCTCCACATATTTCTACACCGTGTATACGTACGCTCCCCTGGCAATCGCTTTACTCAATATTCGGAGTTACTTGACACCGCTGGTTGCCGATCACCGCCTGCTGCATGGTAAGAACGTGTAAGACATTGATATTTGCTTTACTGTGAGCGTTTTACCACCACATCCTAGTAGTTATAGGAACATTATTTTTGGGTTTTGTTTCTTGTTCTACTAATCATGACAGGATCCAGAGTCAATTCATGGGCTTCGTCGATCGCGGGAGA
>NW_025286703.1:0-1122 GCF_018294505.1 Triticum aestivum
GCAGCTCCCCATCTTCCACCCCGCGGCCGCCGTCCGCTCCGACCCGGACCTCGTAGCCGCCGCGCGCGGGGGCGACTTCCTGCTCACCCGCCTCGAGGACGACACGGCGTGGCGCTTCCGGGACTGCCGCAACGGGTGCCTCCTCCTCTGCAGAGGCGACTCCGTCTCCCTCTACGACCCCGTCTCCCACCGGCACGTCGCCGTGCCCCGTCCACGGAACGACGAACCACTCCTCCCTGTACTACCACCCGGAGCAGCGGAGTACATATGGGACTGCTTGCTGGACGGCCATGGAGAATTCCGCGTGGTCACCGTGCAGCGAGAGGGCCAAAGGTTGCGCGGCATGGAGTACGCCTCCCGCACGGCCGAGTGGCGCATCCACCCGTGGGTGGACGGCATCCGCATGCCTGCACATGCGCAGAGCATGTGACCGATGCTCGCTGCTGCGGCCGGGCTCATCTTCTCGAGATATGACCGGAATTCCTCGCTCTTGCTCGACACCAGCACCATGGCATTCTCCATCGTCCCTCTGCCAGTTACAATAGCGACGCACACGATGATGCCGCTGGGAGCATACGCCATCGGAGACACCGAGGCCGATGTGTGTTGCCTTCTGCTTATGGTCGGCAGGACTAGGCTGCAAGTGTGGCTACTCAAGAAGGACGGCGGCGGCGGGCATGCGTGGGAGTCGGAGAAGCAAAGCCATATAATATAGGGTGGGTGGACAGCTTCAACCGGCGGTTCGGCGTCCATATATATGGTGGCTGCTGGGCTTGCAATTGAGTTGCAAGTTTTCTCACTTTTCGTCGTTCATTGATCGAACCATGCATCCTCGCTCGCGTCATCAATTTGCTCGCTCGCGTTGCGTTGCTTGCGTGCGTGCTCACGTCATCAATTGACTCCACTTGGTACTTCCTTTTTTTTCTTCAATCGATTCGGGTGCGCCAGGCGATCCAAACATTTCTTCTTCTTCTTGTTCTTCTTTTCCTCAGCCCACACGTACACGTACTAAAAAGAAGGCCACATCTTTTCTCCATCCACACACGCACACACAGATGAGCGGACGGACTACGTACGACCGAGCAAGAAAAGAAAAACCATTCATTCTTGCACTGCAATGCT
>NW_025286704.1:0-1122 GCF_018294505.1 Triticum aestivum
CTTTGACTCTTGGCTAGACTATCCTACGATACTCCAACTTGAAATGGTTTTGCGCACACGAGTCCACTACTCACCACTTCAATACACTACCGAGGATCCACCTCCGTCTTCCTACGGAAGAGCCATCCTCGGCACTCACACTTATCTTGAGAATTTTAGCAGTTTCCATTTACTTGTCTATGAACTGTATAGGCAACCAAGTAGTCCTTTACCGCGGACGCGGCTATTCGAATAGATCATGTTAACCCTGCAGGGGTGTACTTCTTCATACACGCTCTCACCACTTACCGCCGTTTACACGACATGTACTTGGCAACCTTCAAGCGGAAGCCCAACGTGGGTGTCGGCCACGACCTACCTAATCACCTAAGCCTCCAGTCCAGGTTTATCGCCTATCCAGGTTCCATCCGCAGGGAGTCCGGCCGAGGTTTCCCATACGGCCCCGAACGATGTGAACAGGGTTTCCGAGATACCTAACGGGTATTCGGTACACCCGGCCACGTACCTACCGCATCACAGCCCACCCCTACGGTCAGCGCTGTCCACGACCTCAAGTAGACTACAAACACCAGAAACTACCTGCAACTCCTGGACAGAGAGCTAGGGTGAATAAGAAGTCGAGAGGGTCCATTGGTTTCGGGCCCAATGCATGGTAGTAGCTGATTCTTAAATCACACATACAGATCTCAGTGCTTAAGGTCGGCTTCAATGAAACAACCCACCATGTACTCCTACATGGCCTCTCATCGATACCTTTACCAAATCGTGTTCACCACACCACTCTCATTACCGACATAATCATTTCACTCTAGCCATCACCCAGATGAACCAGACCTGACACGACTCTAAGCATAGCAGGCATAGCAAGGTAGGAACAACACATACATATGGCTCAATCAACTCCTACACATGCTAGTGGGTTTCAGCTAGTTACTGTGGCAATGACAGGTCATGCAGAGGAAATGGGTTCAACTACCGTAGCACACAGCAGTTTGAAACGCGTTGTCTTAATGCAGTAAAGAGAGCAGGAGCGAGAACATGGGATTGTATCGATATGATCAAATGGTTGGTTGCTTGCCTGATGGTTCGATGCACTGATACGGTTCTTCGTTAGGGTAATCA
>NW_025286705.1:0-1122 GCF_018294505.1 Triticum aestivum
CCCCGCCGCCCCGACGCCGCCTCGACCCCGCCCCGACGCCGCTGCCCCACCTCGACCCCGCCCCGTCCACACCACCGTCGACCCGCCTCCCTCGACGCCACGGCGCCGCAGGACCTAGACTAGACGCCCAAGGTACGACCACCTCCTCCTTACTTCTCCATTCCGCAAGTCCATAGCCTCCTCTCACGTGCTTGCTTCCTTCTCCATTCCACTGCTTCTGGTCAGTGTGTGTATGCTTATTGATGGCAAATAACAAAGTTGAATCATATTAGTTTTAGATTCGTTGAAATATTAAGTCCTTAGTTGAAAGGTTGCAATGAGCAGTTTGCATTGTCCATTTGTGCCATTTTCTGCTTCTAATTTTGTTGGTTCTTCTAGCAAGCATATTCCATTGATCCTGATTGAATTCCCTTACCATTTTGTCTATCTGTGGTTCTTTACTTCGGTGATGTAATCATTTTAAAGTTTGACCTAGATACTATAATTAATAAACAGTTGTGAATAGTATATATCGAGAGGACTCCACTATGCAACCTTTGACATGCTCATCACATACTGTTATTTATAGTGAACCTTCTTTACTTGTATTTACAGGGAAACAATTGGTACAATTCTTGTCCCGGGGCCACAGCCGTGTACCTGTGTATTCAGGAAACCCTAGAAATGTTATAGGTCTCCTGTTGGTAGGTAAAAATTATGCCATGGAGAATTACTCGATGATCTTTCTTTATGTACTTTACTAACTTAGAACCATTTAAATATTATTTAGGTCAAAAGTCTTCTGACAGTTCGTGCTGAAATAGAGACGCCAGTTAGTGCTGTTTCCATTAGGAGGATTCCAAGGTATATACCCCAATTCTATTTAAATATAAATTGGAAAAATCTCTTTCAAAATTTGGTACAATTGCTTGAATTTTTGGAGTACACGAATTATGGGCTAGTGATGATCATATGCACTAGTTACTAGTAGATGCTTCTCGACCCAATTTGAGCAGCAGAGCACTAGCACCAAGCTCTGGGTTTTGTTCGGTACACTCTGAGATGTAGATGCCTGAAAGATAAACATGTTGTTTGTCTACAAAAAAAACTTAATTACTATTATGGGCTAGTGATGATCATATG
>NW_025286706.1:0-1122 GCF_018294505.1 Triticum aestivum
TACCGGGCCCTCATACATGCGGGGTGGTGTTGTGGCATGTCCGAAGAGGCGGCACGCGTCTCCGGGTTGTGGCCCCCCTCACGGACGGCAATGAAACGATAGTAGACGTTCTGCGGTAACGATGCAGCGTGAATATTATTAAATACTTGGAGCGCGATAAAATCATGAGTTTTTTACACAACGTGGGCACATGTGCTATAGGACCGATGGTAATTTTTCATAATTTTTTGTGATGGAGAAGTATCTGAACACTTCCCTCTACGCGGATTGCTCTTCGCACGTCTACGACTGTGGCCGGCGGCCTCCGGGGGCTAGCATACCGTCAAATCTTGCGTAGGCGGCCTCTCACAAATCTGGAAGTGTTGAGGCGGTTGCAAACGCCCAGCACGCGTCTCCGGGGTGTGCCCCCCCCCTCACGGACGCCGCCGCCGCCGGCACCTGGAGGGGGGAAACGGACGCGTCGGGTCTACACGGAGTGGATGTAGCTGTGGGTTTGGCCCGGATGTTGCTCCAAAGTGTTCCTCTGGGCCGACCTAACACAACCGGGTGGAGAGGTCCCCTGGTCAAAGCCCGTCCGTGCAAAGTCAAAGGGCTAGATCTCGTGGTCAAACGCTACAGGGTTAGCCGGGACGGGGGCCCTGGGGGGTAGCAATGCCACCGGAGCATCGTACCGGGCCCTCATACATGCGGGGTGGTGTTGTGGCATGTCCAAAGAGGCGGCACGCGTCTCCGGGTTGTGGCCCCCCCACGGACGGCAATGAAACAGTAGTAGACGTTCTGCGGCAACGATGCAGCGTGAATATTATTAAATACTTGGAGCGCGATAAAATCATGAGTTTTTTACACAACGTGGGCACATGTGCTATAGGACTGATGGTAATTTTTCATAATTTTTTGTGATGGAGAAGTATCTGAACACTTCCCTCTACGCGGATTGCTCTTCGCACGTCTATGACTGTGGCCGGCGGCCTCCGGGGTCTAGCATACCGTCAAATCTTGCGTAGGCGGCCTCTCACAAATCTGGAAGTGTTGAGGCGGTTGCAAGCGCCCAGCACGCGTCTCCGGGGTGTGCCCCCCCCACTCACGGACGCCGCCGCCGCCGGCACCTGGAGGGGGGAAACG
>NW_025286707.1:0-1122 GCF_018294505.1 Triticum aestivum
GCATGTGCAAAATAGTAGAGAGGGTTACGGCAAAAACTGGATGCACTTCGTGTACAAACTGGAAAATCTCTTTTGGAGTATCAGGGTTTCGGATGAGAACTCATCTGTTACACGGGCACTTCATTTTTTTAAATTTATTTGAACTCCAGACTTTTTTTGAGTTCCGTATACACTATACACCATTCAAAGTGAGGTCATCAATTTTCAACACTTTCTAACATCATTTGCTATTTTCAGTCATTTACCGATTTATTTAGAGAGCTAAATGACCGTGAAATTGAAAATCACTACAAAATGAACTCTGACAATGTTGAAACTTGGCATGGTATCATCATTTCACCCACATGGCATGTGCAAAATAGTAGAGAGGGTTATGGCAAAAACTGGACGCGCTTCGTGTACAAACAGGACAATGTCTTTCGGAGTATCAGGGTTACGGACGAGAACTCGTCTGTTACACGGGCACTTCATTTTTTTAAACTTATTTGAACTCCAGACATTGTTTTTGCGTTCCTATGCACCATTTAAAGAGATGTCATCAATTTTCAACACTTTCTAACATGATTTGCTATTTTTCAGTCATTTACCGATTTGTTTAGATAGCTAAATGACCGTGAAATTGAAAATCACTACAAAATGAACTCTGAAAATGTTGAAACTTGGCATGGTATCATCATTCACCCACATAGCATGTGCAATATAGCAGAGAGGGTTACGGCAAAAACTGGACGCTCTTCGTGTACAAAATGGAAAATCTCTTTTGGAGTATCAGGGTTTCGGATGAGAACTCATCTGTTACACGGGCACTTCATTTTTTAAAACTTATTTGAACTCCAGACTTTTTTTGAGTTCCGTATGCACCATTCAAAGCGACGTCATCAATTTTCAACACTTTCTAACATCATTTGCTATTTTCAGTCATTTACTGATTTATTTAGAGATCTAAATAACCGTGAAATTGAAAATCACTACACAATGAACTCTGAAAATGTTGAAACTTGGCATGGTATCATCATTTCACCCACATGGCATGTGCAAAATAGTAGAGAGGGTTATGGAAAAAACTCGACGCGCTTCGTGTACAAACTGGACAATGTCTTTCGGAGTATCAGGGTTTCGGAC
>NW_025286708.1:0-1122 GCF_018294505.1 Triticum aestivum
ATTGTCACATCCTAGCTAGCCATGCATTAGAGTGTTGCATCATGTTTACTCTTTCATCAGAAACTTGAAATGGGGATCTGTGAAACCCTCAGAATCTTTTTGAAAATGATCCAAATAAAAATTTCTCCAAAAAGGTCCAAGAAAATGCTCATGTTGCTCTCTGAAAATATTGGACAGAGATAATAATCAAACCAATATTTTTAAGAGCTCATAGGTATTTATTTTGGGCATTTGGAATTAATGCATAAATATTTGCTTTGGAAATATATTAATTATATATATTAATATATGTCCAAATATTATGCCATTTATAAAGGAGCTCTGAAATAATATATCTAGCCCCTGCAAAAATTGGCATAAGTTAAATAAATGATTTAATATTTTTTTTAAATCAAAACAAATGTCAGAAATTAGAAAAACAGAAATAATTAACAGGAGGAGCTTACCTGGGCTCCTCCACTGTGCGGCCCAGCCAGCTGGCTGGCCTAGCCAGCAGCCGGCCCAGCCCACCTCCCTCCTCTGTCGTCTTCGTCCCGACAGAGGGAGGGGAGTGTGGCCGGCGCGCGCGCGCGCCACCGCGCCACGCCACCTCTCTCCTTGCCTGCCTGCCCTCCCCTCCTCGCCTCGATGCCCTGGACGACGCCACGCCTCCCCCCTGCTCTCTCTCACTCTCCCCCGGCTCTTCCTTCCTCTCCCTCGCTCTCTCTCTCTCACACGGCCGAACACCACCGTCGCCGCCGTTCGCCATAGCAGCCATCTCCGGCCACCCCTCGCTCCCCCGACTAGCTCAGAAGCTCCGCCACGACCCCCTCTTCCTCCCCACCGCTCCACAGCTCCCCGGAAGCCCTGCATCGCCGCCACGTCGCCGTTCCCCTCTTCGGGCTCCGACCATCGTCGCCGTCGAATTCGTCGTCTCCAGCGCGTCCCCGAGCCCGCTAACCATCCCTGCAGCTCCGCGGTGAGCCCCCGGATCGTTTCCCCCTTCTCCCCTGGTCTCTCCCGACCTCTAGGCCCTAGCCCCACCTTGGCCGAGAGCTCCACGCCGCCGGCGATGTCGCCGTCGTGGCCACGGTCACCGTAGCACCCAACCGAGCACACTATCGTGCTCCACACCTCACTAGG
>NW_025286709.1:0-1122 GCF_018294505.1 Triticum aestivum
AAAATAGAACACAAAAAACAGTATCTGATAACCTTTGGCACTACATCCTCCAAGGTTTTTGTAAGTATGTTGAGATACTCATCATTCTCTTTGTAATGAATGTAAAGATGCTTCAGGATTTTAGCTGCAATAATTCGTTTTGTGTTGTTGTCCACAGCATGTAAAAGGAGGATATTACTGAGGTCATGGACAACATAACCATTTGCCTTCAGGATGATAGCAGCATCATTTTCACTTTGACTTAGCTTCACCAGGGCTTCACCTGCCAACTCTCTGATGGAGCAGGCTTTGCTAGCGTCAGTGAAGATGGAAGCGAGCATGACGATATAATTTCCTCTGCTTTGCTTGTTCACACCGCCGCTCAGAGAGTCCTCGTCCGTGTGTAGCTTCGTCAGGATCTCAATGCTTAATATGTGAAGCTGCTGTTCACCACATTGGCAACAATTGAGGATCCCTTCCATGCCGTGGATGGCTTCCTTGTTCCTTGATATTTGCTTACGCAGCTGGGCACCAGTCTCTCCCGGACCAGCCACGAGCCGGCACATGACCTTCAATGAAGCGGCTACAATGGTGGACCACCATGGGTCGTGGTCGAGAAGGTGGAGCAAGTCGGAGCACACTGGCGCCATGATCCTGGAGAGCACGCCCTGGGCGTTGCTTATGGCTCTGCAATTGTCCTCGTCGGCAGCGAGCTTGAGAAGGATAACGAAGCCTTTCTCCATGAGTTTCCTGTAGTCTTCTTGAAATTGCTGCCGAGGGATGTCGAGCAGCGAGCCTATGCGCTGGATCACTCGTGGAAATTGCATCAGAGGTGTCCTGCCGGCAAGGTGGGCCACTATGTTGGCGGCAACCCCCCTCACGGTCTCGCCGTGCGGGCTTGTGGAATCCAGCGCCTGCAGAAGTTTCTTGAGTACATGGCTAGAGGACGCCAAACTGATGAGCTGCGCTGTGAGCTCCTCGGCGTCCGCTGCTGTGACTGTGAGCGCTTTCTGCTTCTCTGGTGTGACTCCTAGCGCATGCTCCTCTGCTGCCAGAGCGTGCTTTAAGAGCTCCTCCTTTGCTTTGACCTCTGCATCGAGCACGTGTTCCAAGAGCCTGTCCAGAATCCTTGCCCCCGAAAGG
>NW_025286710.1:0-1122 GCF_018294505.1 Triticum aestivum
GATCAAGAAATGGGGGCTCCTAAGGTCGGGGAAGGCTCTGATACCAACTTGTAACACCCTCGATGCGGCTATATCTCCCACGTGTCGAAGAACGACTTAGAGGCATAACCGCATTGAAAGCAATGTCACAAGTGAGGTTATCTTCACACAACCCATGTAATACATAAGGGAAAAGAGATACATAGCTGGCTTACAATCGCTACTTCACACAATTACATGAACAAAGCATTACATCATCCAGATACAATCAAGGTCCGACTACGGAACCAAAATAAAAGAAGAACCCCAAAAGAGACACGGTCCCCGATCGACCCCAACTGGGCTTCACTACTGATCGACTAGAACGGAACAACACAAAGGACAAGATCTTCATCGAGCTCCTCCTTGAGCTTGGTTGCGTCACCTGCATGGACTCATCGGCACCTGCAATCTGGTTTTGGAAGTATCTGTGAACCACGGGGACTCAGCAATTTCGCACCCTCGCGATCAAGACTATTTAAGCTTATGGGTAAGGTAAAGGTATGAGGTGGAGCTGCAGCAAGTGACTAGAATATATGGTGGCTAACATACGCAAATGAGAGCGAGAAGAGAAGGCAAAGCACGGTCGATAAAACTATGATCAAGAAGTGATCCTAGAACAACCTACGTCAAACATAACTCTAACACCGTGTTCACTTCCCGGACTCCGCCGGAAAGAGACCATCACGGTTACACACGCGGTTGATGTATTTTAATTAAGGTCAACTTCAGGTTTTCTACAACCGGACATTAACAAATTCCCATCTGCCCATAACCGCGGGCACGGCTTTCGAAAGTTCAAATCCCTGCAGGGGTGTCCCAACTTAGCCCATGACAAGCTCTCACGATCAACGAAGGAATAGACAACCTCCCGAGACATTCCGATCAGACTGGGTATCCCGGTTCTTCAAGACATCCTCGACAATGGTAGAACAAGTCCAGCAAAGCCGCCCGATGTGCCGACATCCTGATGGGAGCTGCACATATCTCGTTCTCAGGGAAACACCGGATGAGACATCCTACGAGTAAAACCAGCCCTCAAGTTTCCCCGAGGTGGCCCCGCAGTCTACTCAGTTCGGACCAACACTTAGACAAGCACTGGCC
>NW_025286711.1:0-1122 GCF_018294505.1 Triticum aestivum
ACTAGCATCCTATACTAAGCATTTAGGATTGCGGGTAAGGTATCAATGACTGTAGCAGCAATGACAGGCTATGCATCAGAATAGGATTAACAGAAAGCAGTAACATGCTACACTACTCTAATGCAAGCAGTATAGAGAAGAGTAGGCGATATCTGGTGATCAAAGGGGGGGCTTGCCTGGTTGCTCTGGCAAGAGAGAGGGGTCGTCGGTGACGTAGTCGATCACAGGGACATCAGCATCGGTCTCGAGGTCTATCGGAGAGAAGAGGGGGAAGTACAGTAAATACATAGCAGGCAAGTGCATGACAGGACAACAGACAGAGCTAGACGTGTTCTAACGCAGCGCTAGGCGATACTGGCGAAGGGGGAAACATCCGGGAAAGTCTTCCCGGTTCCGGACGTCTGTCAGACAGTTGAACCGGAGAGGAAAGTTTGCAGGTTCGATAGGTTAGGGGTGTGTGGCGGACGAACGGACTGCGTATCCAGATTCGTCTCGTCGTTCTGAGCAACTTTCATGTTGAAATTATTTTAATCCGAGTTACGGATTAAAAGATATGATTTTCTAAAGTATTTATTAATTTCTGGAATTTAATTAAATATTTAAATTAATTCGAAAAACAGATTAATGACATCAGCATGATGTCATGCTGACATCAGCAGTCAACGTTGACTGTTGACCAAGTCAACCTGACATGTGGGTCCAGGGGGACCCACCTGTCATCCTCTAATTAAGTTAATTAGGATTAGGTTAACTTAACTATAACTTGATTAGTTAATTGAATTAATTAACCCGAATTAATTAACTTAAGTAATTACTTAATTAATTAATTATTAATTTATTTATTTATTTATTTATTTATTTTTTTAATCATTCCTGTGGTGTAGGGCCCTCCTGTCATAGGCACAGGGGGCCAACCGGGCGGGGCGCTAGCGGGCGTGGCCGCGGGCGCCCGAATGGGCTCGAGCCCGAGAGGGCGCTGGGCAGCACGGGGCACACCGGCGCCGGCGGCCAGATCCACTCGCCGGACGCGGGGTAAGCGGCAGCCAGCGAGGGGGGGGGGGTTCGGGAGGAACGCCGGCGAGCAGAGAGGAGGGCGTCGAGCGCCTGAACGGAATGGCACTG
>NW_025286712.1:0-1122 GCF_018294505.1 Triticum aestivum
CATCCCGTCTCATCTTTGGCCAAAAGAAATGTGTAGCAAGTACGTCCTCCGTCTTCTTCACGCCAAAGTGTCCCATTAATCCTCCTCCATGCGCCTCCTGCAACAACAAAAGACGAACGGAGCTAGCTAGACTGCATAGCTTGTTAGCACGAAACACAAATCCATCGTTAACGACAAACTTGTTCCACATTCTTCCTTCTCTGCAATTCTGCATTACATCTTTAAAATCAGCATCATGCACATATTGATCTTTGATGGTCTCCAAACCAAATATTTTGAAGTCAAGTTGTGAAAGCATAGTATAGCGACGAGACAATGCATCAGCAATAAAATTTTCTTTTCCCTTCTTGTGTTTAATGACATAAGGGAAAGTCTCAATGAATTCAACCCATTTAGCATGTGTACGATTCAGTTTAGCTTGACTTTTAATATGTTTCAAAGATTCATGATCAGAATGCCTAACAAATTCTTTGGGCCATAAATAATGTTGCCATGTTTCTAAAGTCCGAACAAGAGCATATAATTCTTTATCATAAGTAGAATAATTCAGACTAGGCCCACTCAATTTTTCAGATAAGTATGCAACAGGTTTGCCATCTTGTAATAACACACCTCCTAATCCAATTCCACTAGCATCACATTCAAGCTCAAAAGTCTTATTAAAATCAGGAAGTTGGAGTAAAGGAGCATGTGTCAACTTATCTTTCAATACTGAGAAGGCTTCTTCCTGTGCGGTACCCCAAAGAAAAGGCACATCTTTCTTTGTAAGCTCATTGAGAGGTGCAGCAATGGTGCTGAAATCTCTCACAAAACGCCTATAGAATCTAGCGAGGCCAAGAAAACTCCTCACTTGTGTGACCGTTTTGGGCTGCGGCCAACTCTCAATAGCTTCAATCTTGGCTTTATCAACTTCAATTCCCTGTGGAGTAACAACATAGCCAAGAAAAGATACTCGGTCGGTGCAAAAGGTGCACTTCCCAAGGTTACCAAACAAACGTGCATCACGTAAAGCAATAAAAACAGCACGTAAATGTTCCAAATGTTCTTCCAAAGATCTGCTATAAATCAGTATATCATCAAAATAGACTACCACAAATCGTCCAATGAAAGCACGTAAAACTT
>NW_025286713.1:0-1122 GCF_018294505.1 Triticum aestivum
GTTTCTTGGATTATTACTCACTGTTTTGGGGTCCCGAAGCGATTTCCATAATTGTTGAACCCCAAGGTCTGCTTACGTGTCGGTCATCAACACTGGCAGTTTTGGCCGATTCTGGCCCGTTTTGTGGACTACTACTCACTATTTTGGGGTCCCGGAGTGATTTCCACGATTAACGAACCCTGGAGTGCGTTTACATGTCGGTCATCAACAATCGCAATTTTGGCCGATTCTGACCCGTTTCTTGGATTATTACTCACTGTTTTGGGGTCCCAAAGCGATTTCCATAGTAGTATAACCCCAAGGTGCGCTTACATGTCGGTCATGAACATTGGCTGTTTTGGCCGATTCTGGCCCGTTTCATGGACTATTACTCAATGCTTTGGGGTCCAGGAGTGGTTTCCATGGTTACCGAACCCTCGAGTGCGTTTACATGTCGGTCATAAACACTCGCTCTTTTGGGCAATTCTGGCCTGTTTCATGGACTATTACTTACTATTTAGGGGTCCTAGAGTGACTTCCACAATTAACAAACCCTGGGGTGCGTTTATGTGTCGGTCATCAACACTCGCTGTTTTGGCCGATTCTGGCCCGTTTCTTGGATTATTACTCACCGTTTTGGGGTCACGAAGCGATTTCCATAATTGTTGAACCCCAAGGTCTGCTTACGTGTCAATCATCAACACTGGCAGTTTTGGCCGATTCTGGCCCGTTTGATGGACTATTACTCACTGTTTTTGGGTCCCGGAGTGGTTTCCATGGTTAACGAACCATGTGGTGTGTTTACATGTCGGTCATCAACGCTCGCAATTTTAGCTTATTCTGACCTGTTTCTTCGAATATTACTCACTGTTTTGGGGTCCCGAAGCGATTTCCATAGGTGTTGAACACCAAGGTGCGCTTACGTGTTGGTCATCAACACTGACAGTTTTGACCGATTCTGGCCTGCTTCATGGGGCTATTACTCACTGTTTTGGAGTCCCGGAGCGATTTCCATAGTTGTTGAACCCCAAGATGCGCTTACGTGTCGGTCATCAACACTGGCAGTTTTGGCCGATTCTGGCCCATTTCATGGACTATTACTCACTATTTGGGGCCCCGGAGTGATTTCGACGATTAACAAAC
>NW_025286714.1:0-1122 GCF_018294505.1 Triticum aestivum
CCAGATGAAAATAAGACAACCCCAAATGCTATATCCCCGATCGTCCCAACTGGGCTCCACTACTGATCATCAGGAAAAGACACATAGTAACGACCACGTCCCTCGTCGAACTCCCACTTGAGATCGACGCCATCATTTGCACTGGCATCGTCGGCACCTGCAACTGTTTTGGTAGAATCTGTGAGTCACGGGGACTCAGCAATCTCACACCCGCGAGATCAAGACTATTTAAGCTTAAAGGGGAGAATGGTGTAATGAGGTGGGGCTGCAGCGGCAATAAGCATATATGGTGGCTAACATACGTAAATGAGAGCGAGGAGAGAAGCAAAGGAACGGACGTCATCTAGCAATGACCAAGAAGTGATCCTGAACACCTACTTACGTCATACATAACTCCGCCGAGAAGAGATCATCACGGCTACACACGCAGTTGATGTATTTTAATTGGGTCATCTGACAAGTTCTCTACAACCGGACATTAACAAATTCCCATCTGCCTCATAACCGCGGGCACGACTTTCGAAAGATAATACCCTGCAGGGGTGTCCCAACTTAGCCCATCATAAGCTCTCACGGTCAACGAAGGATAAACCTTCTCCCGGGAAGACCCGATCAGTCTCGGAATCCCGGTTTACAAGACATTTCGACAATGGTAAAACAAGACCAACAAAGCCCCCGAATGTGCCGACAAATCCCGATAGGAGCTGCACACATCTCGTTCTCAGGGCACAACGGATGAGCCAGACGTCGGGTTGGCATAGACCCTGGTTGCCCAGGGGGCGCCGGACATCGCTCGGTTTGGGCCAGCACTCGAAGGAGCACTGGTCCGGGGGTTTAAAATAAAGATGACCCTCGGGCTCGCGAAAACCCGGGGGAAAAGGCTTAGGCGGCAAATGGTAAAACCAAAGTTGGGCCTTGCTGGAGGAGTTTTATTCAAGGCGAACTGTCAAGGGGGTCCCATAAATCACCCGACCGCGTAAGGAACGCAAACTCAACGAACATAATCCCGGTATATCAGAAACTAGGGCGGCAAGAGTGGAACAAAACACCAGGCATAAGGCCGAGCCTTCCACCCTTTACCAAATATATATAGATGCATTAATTAAATAAGAGATATTGTGA
>NW_025286715.1:0-1122 GCF_018294505.1 Triticum aestivum
CCATAGCTGCAACTTCGCGTACTTCGTTTGTGTTCAACGACCAGACAAAGGCGTCACAGAACCCCACCTTGATCAATAAAGCTTTCATCTTATATTCGCAATATCCAGATTGCAATCTTAGTTTCTTGCTTGTTCTTCGTTTGCTCGCAGGAAACAGACCCTCGTGGTTAGGTTGATCGTGCCCCGGCGTGGTCAATAACCTCTCAGAGTTGGTTTAGCGATTGCTAAGGCGCGACGTCCTCGCACGTTCGTAGTCGGATCGTCAAAGTCGACTTCCACCAAAGCGTAATCCACCATCTCATCGAAAGACGGGACACCTTTGCCTCTATCAAGTGGTATCAGATTTCCAGGTTGCTCGGTGAGATTTTACAGTTTTTCATAGTTTAGATCGAGTCTGTTCTTCATACCTACAGTCCACGAAAAAGCCACAAAAAAAAATTAGGGTTAGTTCATCATATCCGAACCAATCTGAGCCTTTGCATAATCTTTTTAGGGTTTTGCTTTGTTGAATTTGCGGTTGCATCGTCGGTCTAGTTGCTGGTCTTAGCGTCTAGTCTTTTAGAGTTTCGAGTTCTGGTCATAAGTTGTCAGGCCGCCGCCGCACCATCATCATCGCCCCTGCCATCTACCACCACCGCTTATCTGCCACCGCTCCGAATCCGTATCCATATACCACCACCAATCCGTGCCCATATACCACCACCGATCCATATCCATATACTACCACCGCTACCACCACCGCTGCCATATACTACCACCATATATCCACCACCAATCCGAGTTCCTTGCTTATTAGGTTTGTTTTCGGGATCCATCCAGATTCCGATTCGTGTTTCCTTGCCGGAGTAGGTTTCGGAAAAAAAAAAGAGTCGGGTAGCCACGCTCCGTTTAGGCCCAAAATTTTTCGAAAACGCATTTTTCGAAAAATTTTCTGGCTATCCTATTTTTAGGTGTTTCTGAGTGTTTTGAGACAGGTGCCATTATAGGAAGTTTTTTTTGACCCGTTTCCAGTTTTTGGGTCCGGGCAGTCGAAAAAAAAAAATTGGTCGAAAAATTTCGTGCCCATCCTGTCAGTTTGAGCTAGGAAGAGTTTTGAGACACTCGCCATTATAGTGATTTTTT
>NW_025286716.1:0-1122 GCF_018294505.1 Triticum aestivum
CAAGAGGGGTAATCTTTACACATCCCATGTACTGAATATGAAAGGGATAAAAAGTTGGCTTACAATCGCCACTTCACACAATACATGAATATAGCATTACATCATCCAGAATAGAATCAAGGTCCGACTACGGAACCAAATAAAGAAAGACAACCCCTAATGCTAGATCCCCGATCGCCCCGACTGGGCTCCACTACTGATCAACGGGAAACGAAACAACACAACGAACACAATCTTCATCGAGCTCCCACTTGAGCTGGGTTGCCGCGTCACCTGCACTGGTATCATCGGCACCTGCAACTGTTTGGAAGTATCTGTGAGTCACGGGGACTCAGCAATCTCACACCCGTGAGATCAAGACTATTTAAGCTTATGGGTAGGAAAGGGTAGTGAGGTGGAGCTGCAGCAAGCACTAGCATATATGGTGGCTAACATACGCAAATAAGAGCGAGAAGAGAAGCAAATCAACGGTCGTGAACTAGAAGTGATCAAGAAGTGATCCTGAAACTACTTACGATCAAGCATAACACAAGACCCGTGTTCACTTCCTGGACTCCGGCGGAAAGAGACCATCACGGCTACACACGCGGTTGATTCATTTTAAATTAAGTTAAGTGTCAGGTTTTCTACAACTGGATATTAACAAATTCTCATCTGCCCATAACCGCAGGCACGACTTTCGAAAGTTCAAAACCCTGCAGGGTGTCCCAACTTAGCCCATCACAAGCTCTCACGGTCAACGAAGGATATTCCTTCTCCCAGGAAGACCCGGTCAGACTCGAAATCCCGGTTACAAGACATTTCGACAATGGTAAAACAAGACCAGCAAAGCCACCCGATGTGCCGACAAATCCCGATAGGAGTCGCACGTATCTCGTTCTCAGGGTACACCGGATGGGCAAGACGTCGGGTTGGCATAGACCCTGGTTGCCCAGGGGGCGCCGGACATCGCCCAGTTTGGACCAACACTTAGAGAAGCACTGGCCCGGGGGTTTAAAATAAAGATGACCCTTGAGTCTGCAGAACCCAAGGGAAAAAGGCTTAGGTGGCAAATGGTAAAAGCAAGGTTGGGCCTTGCTGGAGGAGTTTTATTCAAAGCGAACTGTCAAGGGGTTCCCATTA
>NW_025286717.1:0-1122 GCF_018294505.1 Triticum aestivum
AACCGGGGGAGTAGCGGCGGATCCGCGGAGGGTACCATTGGCCACCACGCGCGTCCGGCCATTGGGAGGAGAGGGGGCGGCAGGGAACGGCGCAGGAGGCTCCGACGGATGGGCGAGGGGAAGGAGGGTAAGGAGAGGAGGGAGGGAAGATATTTTTACTCAATCGCCGAGTGGTGGAGTAAATACAGGGAGATTCGCCGCGGCTGAGTATAATTTTTACTCCACTAACGCCGACTGGGGATCGGCTAGGTCGCAGTTTGTTTTACTCCTCTAACCGGTTATTGGGATTGGTTAGAAATGCCCTAACCTACTCTGCTCGCATTAGAAAACAAGAGCAGATAACCTGCTCTGCTCTGCATGCAACTTGTTTTTGTTGACATGCATTTCCATCGGCCGGCAGCTTGGTTTTCCTTTAACATCTAGTTGGTGTGTTCTCCATCCCATGCTATTAGTGATCATTCTACTTCTCATTTTGGTAGGCATGTTTGTGCAAAATTTGCTTAATATATGTACAAAATAAATTTGAGAAATGATCTCAGGGATAATATTTTGGTTGGCAGTTGGCTACATCCGGATATTTTTCTTTTATCCATTGATGACAACAAACCAGCAACTACCAGTTGCGATGTGCTGAAGAAAGGTATAGAAAATAGGAATAGTGCAGCATGACAAACAAAATTGTTGCCATCTATCATCGTGGTAGTACCATACGACTTGTAGGTGCTGAAAAGTTTCGCTATAAATAGGCGGGCATTTTGGTTCAAGGACGGCCACAAAGCAAGCAAGCAGCTAGCATTCCTTGCAAAGACTAGAACAGAAAGAGATCTCCAAGCACGCGACGATATGGTAGGAGTATCAGCCTACTGCCTATCTAGCTTTCTACTTCCTTTGTTTTGTAGACTAATATATGATGTTTTAGATCACTAGTGAAGATCGATTACTTTATTATTGTATAGGTAACCTAACAAAAGATATACTCCTCCATCGATTAACCGCGTCCGTGCATGCAGTCAACGCCGGCGATGAAGATCGGCCCGTATGGCGGCCCAGGAGGTAATCACTGGGACATTAATGCTCTCAATCCGCCCAAAAGGCTTGTGAGCATCCAGATTTGGAGCACTG
>NW_025286718.1:0-1122 GCF_018294505.1 Triticum aestivum
ATTTTCTGGAATTAAAATAATTCAGAAAATCCAGAAATTGATTTAAACTTCAAAAATTCATATCAATTCAACCGTAGCTCAGATTTAAATAATTTATATATGAAAAATTATCAGAAAAATGCAACCTTTCCATCTGTACTAGTTTCATGCATGAAAAACCAACTTATACATGCTGAATATGGGAAAACACATTATGGCATATATAAGAGACCTAATTTAGAAATGCATTTGAACCTTTGGTTCAAATGGACTTCAAACCAATTGAACACTAGTTGCATTAGCTCAACAGCATCACATCTACATGCCATGTTCATGCATCATATTGTTGCATATGATTGTGTATTGATTGCCGGCACCGTTCCTTCTCGATAGGTCCTGCTCCGGAGACGTTCCAGAGTACCTGTCTGTGAAGCAGTGCCTCCCTTGTTGTGTTACCAAGCAAGCAACCCCCCCCCTTGTTCATTTCGATAAAACCCTACTCTCTCGCTCCTGCTCTCAGTTATTGCATTAGGACAACAACGATTCATCTGCTACTTTGTGCTGCGGTAGTTGAACCCATTCCTCTGCATGACCTGTCATTGCCACAGTAAATAGTTGAAACCCACTAGCATGTGTAGGAGTTGATCGAAGCCACTGATGTGTTCCTACCATGCTATGCCTGCTATTGCTTAGAGTTGTGTCAGGTCTGATTCATTGGGAATGAATTGGAGTGTTACGATATGTTCTGATGCTGAGAGTGAAGTGTGTGAACACGATTTGGTAAAGGTAGCGGTGAGAGGCCATGTAGGAGTACATGGTGGGTTGTCTCACTGGAACCGTCCTTAAGCCCTGAGTTCTGTGTATGTTGTCCAATGACTCGATACTACCACACATTGGGCTCCGGGCGCTCCAAGCCCTCTCGACTTATTAACCAACTTGATCTCTGTCCAGGAGTCGCAACTAGTTTCTGGTGTTTGTAGGTAGTGCTATTTTTCTACCAAGTGGCACCCGGCAGGGTGGGCTTGGGACAGACTAGGCACACGTGGCCCGGTGTACCGAGTGGCACCCGGTTGGTGGGCTCGGGAACCCTGTACACATCGTTTGGGGCCGTAAGCGACACCCCGGCCGGATCTCCTTGCGGAT
>NW_025286719.1:0-1122 GCF_018294505.1 Triticum aestivum
CCTCCTCCTAGTAGGAGTAGGACTCCCCTTTTCCTAGTCCAACTAGGAAGGGGGAAGGGGGAAGGAAAGAGGAGGGAGAGGGAGAGGGAAAGAGGGGCCGCGCCCCCTCCCCTAGTCCAATTCGGACTCCCCATGGGGGGGGGCGCCACCTCCTGGGCTGCTGCCCTCTCTCTCCCCTCAGGCTCACCAAGGCCCAATACTTCCCCGGGGGGTTCCGGTAACCCCTCCGACACTTCGGTTTTCTCCGAAATCACCCGGAACACTTCCGGTGTCCGAATATAGTCGTCCAATATATCAATCTTTATGTCTAGACCATTTCGAGACTCCTCATCATGTCCGTGATCACATCCGGGACTCCGAACAACCTTAGGTACATCAAAACATATAAACTCATAATGAAACTGTCATCGTAACTTTAAGCGTGCGGACCCTACGTGTTCGAGAACTATGTAGACATGACCTAGAACTGTTTCCGGTCAATAACCAATAGCGGAACCTGGATGTTCATATTGGCTCCTACATATTCTACGAAGATCTTTATCGGTCAAACGGCATAACAACATACGTTGTTCCCTTTGTCATCGGTATGTTACTTGCCCGAGATTCAATCGTCGGTATCTCAATACCTAGTTCAATCTCGTTACCGGCAAGTCTCTTTACTCGTTCTGTAATACATCATCTCACAACTAACTCATTAGTTGCAATGCTTGCAAGGCTTAAGTGATGTGCATTACCGAGAGGGCCCAGACATACCTCTCCGACAATCGGAGTGACAAATCCTAATCTCGAAATACGCCAACCCAACAAATGCCTTCGGAGACACCTGTAGAGCACCTTTATAATCACCCAGTTACATTGTGACGTTTGGTAGCACACAAAGTGTTCCTCCGGTAAACGGGAGTTGCATAATCTCATAGTCATAGGAACATGTATAAGTCATGAAGAAAGCAATAGCAGAATACTAAACGATCAAGTGCTAAGCTAACGGAATGGGTCAAGTCAATCACATCATTCTCCTAATGATGTGATCCCGTTAATCAAATGACAACACATGTCTATGGTCAGGAAACATAACCATCTTTGATCAACGAGCTAGTCAAGTAGAGGCATACTAGTGACACT
>NW_025286720.1:0-1122 GCF_018294505.1 Triticum aestivum
CACATCGTTTGGGGCTGTGAGCGAAACTCCGGCCGGATCTCCTCATGGATGGAACCCGAATAGGCGATAAACCTGGACTAGAGACTTGAGTGTTTAGGTAGGCCGTGGCCGACACCCATGTTGGGCTTCCGCTTGAAGGTTGCCGAGTACATGTCGTGTAAACGGCGGTAAGTGGTGAGAGCGTGTGTGAAGAAGTACACCCCTGCAGGGTTAATATGATCTATTCGAATAGCCGTGTCCGCGGAAAAGGACTTCTGGGTTGCTTATATCAGTTCATAGACAAGTGAAAGTGGATACTCTAAAATACGCAAGATAAGCGTGAGTGCTATGGATGGCGTTCTCGTAGGGAGACGGGAGCGGATCCATAGTGGTGTATTGATATGGTGAATATGTGGACTCGTGTGCGCCACCTCAAAAAGTTACTCGCAGTCGTAGTTCAGGATAGCCACCGAGTCAGAGCTGGCTTGCTGCAGTTAAACCCCACCATCCCTTTGTTTATAATGATGCATATGTAGATAGTTCTGATGTAAGTCTTGTTGGGTACATTTGTACTCACGTTTGCCTATTTTATGTTTTTGCAGAGAGACTTCAGTCTCACTAGTATTACCGCGTGGTCTTCGACGTTTAGCTTGTTACCTCAGCTACGATCTTGTGCCTCGGCAGGATTTGGTAGATAGTCAGGCTTCTCAGCCTTTTTCATTTATAGATGTCTGTACTCAGACATGATAGCTTCTGCTTGTGCTTGATTTGTATGCTCTGAATGTTGGGTCATGAGACCCATGTTTGTAATATCTCGCTCCTCGGAGCCTATTGAATAAACTACTTGAGTCGTAGAGTCATTTTGTGATGCCATGTTGTATTGCACATATCGAGCATATTGTGTGTATGTTATTGAAATGCTTGGTATGTGTGGGATCTGACCATCTAGTTGTTTATCTTTAGTAGCCTCTCTTACCGGGAAATGTCTCCTAGTGTTTCCACTGATACACGGTAGCTTGCTACTGCTCCGGAACACTTAGGCTGGCCGGCATGTGTCCTTCTTCGTTCCTGTGTCTGTCCCTTCGGGGAAATGTCACGCGGTGAATACCGGAGTCCTGTTAGCCCGCTACAGCCCGGTTCACC
>NW_025286721.1:0-1122 GCF_018294505.1 Triticum aestivum
GGTCGTTGGACACAAACGAAGTACACGAAGTTGCAATGGCTAACTTTTAACTAAACAAATCCCAAGGAAAAGCTACTAGATGGATCTACTTATATAGGAGCAAGGGGTGGCGGCCAAGGAGGTGGGAGGACGTCCCAAGGCAGCCTAAAACTAAATCTAGGTCGTACAAGGCCAATGGGCCCAAGTGGAGGTGATGTAACACCTTTGGACTTGTAGTTTGACTCGGATTCTGCTGCAGCATCAGATTGTTTCGTCCACAACTCAACGCTCCGGACGAATTTGAAGGTGATTCCAATTGGGTTGGAAAGTGCACGAAATCTAGTTTCCAACAAAAAAAGAATCACCCAATTCGGAGTCCGTATGAAAAACTTGTGTGCGTTTTGAGTCAGGTATGTCTGTGCAGTCCGAATCTGAATCCAGAACGTGAGAGACTTGGACTCTATCTTCGCTTGGGCCAAAAGTGACGTGAGAGAACTTTTTGGACAGCAAATAAACATCTCTTTCTTCCTTATCTTCATATGTGGATTGTACAAATGTCCCATACACCTGCAATTAGACAAAACACAAAAGTGTGTGAACTATTTTCGTTCTGGATAACATAAATAGATTATTGAATAGTTTGCACTAGAAATCATCTGACAAATATGCATATATGCAATATTTTTGGTCATATCGAAGGTAGTCATGTCCTCATCATCCCCCCCTTCTTGAAAATAAAGCCGTCCTCGGCGTTGCTTAATCTGAAATGTGGCTAACAAAAGAGACAAGGTGTACATGTTGTATATGTATATGTCATCCATTTTTACTTCCCTTGATTTTTGCATATATGACACATGAATAGATGAGTAACTTGCATAGTTCATAAAATCTAAAGCCAAAAAATTAGCACAAGAAGTAGAAGGCATGAAAATATTGCAACTCAGTTTGCACATATAAGTGAAGCTCTTATTCATTTCAAAAGATTGACAATGTTCATCATTAAACCATCCCAACATTGGTGAATAAACCTTACTTGCATCAAATTTACATGCTACAACATGCTTAAATAAGCAAACATGCAATAAGTCATTTAACACAGAATCATCACCAAGATTAGAGGTCATATCAAAATGATTAAACATT
>NW_025286722.1:0-1122 GCF_018294505.1 Triticum aestivum
CTGCTATGCGTACGCGTTGGGTTCCACCATATTATCAACGTGAATTGCTTCAAAAATTGCAGCGTTTAAGACAAGGGAAAAATTCTGTAGAAGAATATTATCAGGAATTACAAACTGGCATGATTAGATGTGGTATTGTTGAGGAGAATGAAGCTATGCTTGCACGTTTTCTGGGTGGATTAAATAGAGAGATTCAGACCATTCTAGACTATAAGGAGTATACTAATATCACTCGTTTATTCCATCTTGCTTGTAAAGCTGAACGTGAAGTGCAGGATCGACAAGCATTGGGGCGAACTAACTTTTCTGCAGGCCGACCTTCATCATGGACACCACGTGCATCTTCTACTTCAACTGCACCAGCACCTCCATCAGGTGCCACCTCCAGCCGTGATACAAGAAAACAGGCACAACCACCCTTATCTGCCAAGAGCGCACCTGCGGGGCCTGCACAACGTTCTTCTTCTTCCATAGCATCAACAGGGCATACAAGTGATATTATTTGTCGTCGTTGTAAGGGAGGAGGTCATTATGCGAGAGAATGCAAATCTCCGCGTGTGATGATTGCTACCGCGGATGGTGGATATGAGTCTGCTAGTGACTATGATGAGGAGACTTTGGCTCTTATTACACGTGAAGGACATGGTGGAGATGATTCTGATCATGAGACGCAATACATGGCTCCTGAAGACGCTGACAGGTATGAATGTTTAGTTGCTCAACGTGTTTTGAGTGTGCAGGTCACACAAGCTGAGCAAAATCAGAGGCACAATTTGTTCCATACCAAGGGAGTTGTGAAAGAACGTTCTGTGCGCGTCATCATAGATGGAGGGAGCTGCAACAACTTGGCTAGCATGGAGATGGTGGAGAAGCTTTCTCTCACCACAAGACCACATCCACATCCTTACTACATCCAATGGTTCAACAACAGCGGCAAGGTTAAGGTAACACGTACTGTTCGTGTGCATTTTAGTATCTCTACATATGCTGATTATGTTGATTGTGATGTGGTACCTATGCAAGCATGTTCCTTATTACTTGGTAGACCATGGCAATTTGATAAAAATTCTGTACACCATGGTAGAAACAATCACTATACTCTTGTTCATAAGGATAAAAATA
>NW_025286723.1:0-1122 GCF_018294505.1 Triticum aestivum
AGGATATAATCTACAATGTTCAGACCACCATACACATGCAAAACTAGTGAAAGCACAAACAGCAGCAGCAACTCGTCTCTCCTCAGGATATTGTAAACATGTAAATCGTTGTTCAGTTTCTAACTCCCAAGTAAGATATATATCAGGAACATATCTACCCTCAAATGGTGGAATATTCAATTTCAGTTTAGGAATATGGACATCATCGCGTACCTGAGGTGGTGGTGCAGGCCTACCATTACGAATATATACCTGAGGTCGACCTGCTGGTGGTGGTACAGGTGGCTGCACGTAGTGTTGATTTTGATCAACCTCATCCTCATAGTCTCCCACATAATCATCCTCCTCCGCATCAGCAGCAGGAGCCACAGAAGTATCAACAGCAGCACCAACAGTTTGGCCAAACGCAAGAGGAACACGGCTTGCTCCGCGAAGGTCTGCTTCGCGACGTGGAGGCAGACGTTGTTGTTGTTGGAGAGGTGCGTTAGCTGCAGCGGGTGGTGGTGGTGGAAGACGCGCGAGCAATTCATTAAACTTGTTATCGAGCTTTGTTTCGAACGTCTTCTCAAAGCCAGTGATCTTCTCCATGGCCTCTTCAAAATTGTTCAGCACATCTTGCACCTGTTCAGTCATCATTTGCTGAAACTTATCATGAAGCTCCTTGTTCGATAAATTTTCCCAGTCAATCTCGTCGGCTTGTGATCCTGGCATGGTTAGCAGCAATAGAAACACACAAGAATATGATCCTACAGACTACGAAGAAGTGGTGGTGGTGGGTGTCACAAATCTGTCAAGCAAATCTCAAATTCTTACCAGTTCTTACCCAGCAGCAGGCGGTGATCGGCAACCGTTGTAGTCAAAAACTCTCAAAGCTTGGATAGAGCGATTACCAGGGAGAGTCAAACGCACGACGTAGATGTATGTGGAGCTGGGAAGGCTTATAATATGGTAGCAAAAAGGGTCAGCAATAATCAATTCAGAGATGCAAAGTTGAATAAACGCTCAACGACGGTACTGTGCTGGTCCTAGGCTAGACTGTGCTAGAGACGCGAGCCTAGAACACCAACAAAATCACGGCGCGGCACGGAAACAAGGGAAAAGCACACTCTGAATTTTTTTTTT
>NW_025286724.1:0-1122 GCF_018294505.1 Triticum aestivum
GAGTATTGAGTGGACAGAATCTTCCATATCTCAGCAGGTGAGGATAGCCCCTCCACAGAGCGTCCAATGGAGGGCACCACGGAGTTCAACAACCACACCATAAGTACAGAGTGGATGACCTTCCACCTCTTGCCCTCTGCACTACTCGTGTCCCTTGGTTCTACAACGGTGCCCAACAAATATCCATCAAGCTCCTTCTGCTCCACAGCCCACAAAGCCCTTCTGGACCAGCTCAAATAATTTGTTGCCCCCTCTAGCTTCATGTCCAGGGGCGACATTTCAAGCTTTTGAGCCACTTCCTGTCGAGGAACGATGGCCCCAGAGTTGGACTCCGCGAGGATCTTAGCGAGCTTCTCCAAAGCCTCGGCAAGACCAGTTGGTTCAGCCATCGTTTGGCGGGATGAGCAGCAACAGCAAAACTCAGCCTTGGAGAGTCTTTTTTTCCAAGGAGCACCACCACCACCACCACAACACCAAGCTCACAACAGCAAGTCCACAGAGAAAAAAAAATCTCTGTAAAGTACACAAGCGGTCCAGCCAAGGCTCTTCCTGTTCCAGAACGAGCAGTCCAGCAGGCAACCACTCTTTCTTCCTCTGCCGCAGCACCAAGAAGCAGCCGAAAAGCACCAGCAGCTCAGCAAGCTCCCAGGAACAGCACAAGGCAGCAGCAGCTGCTGCAGATCCTCCTCTGTTCAGCAGCACCAACAGCAGCAGCTCCCCGCCTCAGCCTGACTCGCACGCAGCCCAAATCCGCTGCCGCCTTCTTCCTCCTCCTCCTCTTCTTCCCGCCGCAGCCGCCTGCACAGCCCGCAGCAGCCCTCCTCGGCCGCCCCCTTCGCAGCTAGCCACCCCAGGGACACGAAGCAGGACAAGAGGAAGCAGCTCCCTCCCGGCCGCGTTGCAGCTCCTCGAGCCCAGCCCAGCCGCCGCCGCGCGCACCACAACAGACCCGCCGCCTCACGCACGCACGAGCCTCCTTTCTCGCCTGACCCCGCTGGGCCCCACCGCCGCCTCTCCAGCGAGGGACTACGCCGCCACCTTCGTCGCCTGGCTCGATACCATGTTGAATCGGGAGAAGGGTACCTTCACACAGCGCCTCCCCTCCTGTCTTGTTGCCTGCGT
>NW_025286725.1:0-1122 GCF_018294505.1 Triticum aestivum
TAACCGTGCTAGGCCAGAAGGAAGCATCGTCAAGGGCTATGGAAATGAGGAGGTAATTGAGTTCTGTATTGACTATGTTCCTGACCTTAAGCCGATTGGTATTCCTCAATCGCGGCACGAGGGGAGACTAAGTGGAAAAGGCACGATCGGAAGGAAATCAACGATATGTATGGACGGTCATTCTATGACTGAAGCACACCACACAGTTCTACAAAATTCCAGCTTGGTGGCTCCGTACTTCGAGCAACACAAGAATATTTTACGCTCGGACAACCCGGGGAAGCCTGAATCCTGGATTAGAAAGGCCCACATGGAGACTTTCGGCAGTTGGTTGCGAAAACATTTAATGAATGACAATGATGTTGGAGATCAGCTGTACATGTTGGCCAAGACACCATCTTCGACTATAACGACTTTCCAAGGGTACGAGATAAATGGGAATACATTTTACACCATCGCCCAAGAAAAAAAGAGCACCAACCAAAACAGTGGTGTCCGCTTTGATGCAGCAACCGAGAATGGGCAAAAGGTCACATATTATGGTTACATAGAGGAGATATGGGAACTTGACTATGGACCCTCCTTTAAGGTCCCTTTGTTCCGGTGCAAATGGTTCAAGCTAACAGGAGGTGGGGTAAAGGTGGACGTGCAATACGGAATGACAATGGTGGATTTCAACAATCTTGGTTACCTTGACGAACCATTCGTCCTTGCCAAAGATGTCGCTCAGGTTTTTTATTTGAAGGACATGAGTAGCAAACCGAGGAAACGGAAAGATAAGAAAACGATCAGTACATCATGCGATGATCCAAAGCGCCACATTGTTCTTTCAGGGAAAAGAAACATCGTGGGAGTGGAGGACAAGACAGACATGTCAGAAGATTATAATATGTTTGGTGAAATTCCGCCCTTCAAAGTGAACACTGACCCAAGCATTAAGTTAAATGATGAGGATGCTCCATGGATACGGCACAATCGTAAGCAAGCAGGGACACAAGGGAAGAATTGATGTGTAATAATTTATTGTACCAAACTTTGTTGAATGGATCATGTGAATTAAAACGTACGATGGCGAATCCGGATGATTTGTATTTGGTCGATGAACTGAATGATGTATCAAAC
>NW_025286726.1:0-1122 GCF_018294505.1 Triticum aestivum
CAGCGCTGACCGTAGGGGTGGGCTGTGATGCGGTAGGCACGTGGCTGGGTAAACCGGGCACCCGTTTGGTGTCACGGAACCCTGTACACATCGTTTGGGGCTGTGAGCGAAACTCCGGCCGGATCTCCTCATGGATGGAACCCGAATAGGCGATAAACCTGGACTAGAGACTTGAGTGTTTAGGCAGGCCGTGGCCGACACCCACGTTGGGCTTCCGCTTGAAGGTTGCCGAGTACATGTCGTGTAAACGGCGGTAAGTGGTGAGAGCGTGTGTGAAGAAGTACACCCCTGCAGGGTTAACATCATCTATTCGAATAGCCGTGTCCGCGGAAAAGGACCTCTGGGTTGCTTATATCAGTTCATAGACAAGTGAAAGTGGATACTCTAAAATACGCAAGATAAGTGTGAGTGCTATGGATGGCGTTCTCGTAGGGAGACGGGAGCGGATCCATAGTGGTGTATTGATATGGTGAATATGTGGACTCGTGTGCACCACCTCAAAAGAGTCGCTTGCAGTCGTAGTTTAGGATAGCCACCGAGTCAAAGCTGGCTTGCTGCAGTTAAACCCCACCACCCCTTTGTTGATAATGATGCATATGTAGTTAGTTCTGATGTAAGTCTTGCTGGGTACATTTGTACTCACGTTTGCCTATTTTATGTTTTTGCAGAGAGACTTCAGTCTCACTAGTAGTTCCACGTGGACTTCGACGTTTAGCTTGTTACCTCAGCTACGATCTTGAGCCCTCGGCAGGATCTGGTAGATAGTCAGGCTTCTCAGCCTTTTTCATTTATAGATGTCTGTACTCAGACATGATAGCTTCCGCTTGTGCTTTGATTGGTATGCTCTGAATGTTGGGTCATGAGACCTATGTTTGTAATATCTCGCTCCTCGGAGCCTAATGAATAAATACTTGATTTGTAGAGTCATGTTGTGATGCCATGTTGTATTTGCACATATCGAGCATATTGTGTGTATGTTATTGAAATGCTTGGTATGTGTGGGATCTGACCATCTAGTTGTTTATCTTTAGTAGCCTCTCTTACCGGGAAATGTCTCCTAGTGTTTCACTGAGCCATGGTAGCTTGCTACTGCTCCGGAACACTTAGGCTGGCCGGCATGTG
>NW_025286727.1:0-1122 GCF_018294505.1 Triticum aestivum
ACTTGGATGATGTGGATTACCTTGTTGAAGACAACGCAATGGATGATTTTTGCTTATCACCGGAGATGGAAGGGACCCATGGTAGAATGGCACATTGGCGGTGCAAGCTGGGAACAAAATGCAAATGCTGGGAATGATTCTAGTAACTGGGGAAGAACCCAACAATAGAGAGTGAATTCACTGCTGGAGTGGTTATAGCATAACCGAGGAAATCTGGGGCAATCCCAGCTAGTGCCGATGATAAGACGTAGCGCTTGTGCGTGCTCTCAAGAACTTGAGCATTTCCACAATCATCAAGGTTTTATCAACAACCGCGTCAAGGGTGCTGACAACACAACATACTACCATGATGAATAGCGATGGACGATGCAGATGCGAAGGAGGATAACACTTTCTCAGATTTCACCTTAGCGAGGCCAAGCAACTAAAATCTGGATGATCGACTGAGAGACATTTAGCACTCCGCTTCTAATGTTCTCCTTGATGTGCTAGTATAACCCATTCATAGATATGGTTTGATATCTAAAACATCAAGTAAAAGGTCGGACTTCGGGAACACAAAAATCCATAGGGCAACTAGGGAGTAAATCCTACGAAATCCCTAGGGGGGGGGGCAACTTCCTCAATCAAGATACTACAATAACAGGTCTACCGGATGGGTGTGTTGGCCACGACATCCACCTTACCGATTATCGAGAGACCAATATTATAGTTCTTGGGAAATGTTCCAACCATCATATCTGCCTGAGATTCAGATCTGGTTGGTGTCAGGATATTCCAGACTCATCGAGTCCAGGAAGAAAAACGGAAGTTTGCAACACGAATCGACGAGATGACGTTGCGAGATTCTCGGGGAATGAACTACGATAGCAAGCTCCAAAACATGAGCTGGTTCTGCTACAAACATGTGAACACGTTGTCCCAGACAAGCATGACCACGTGGTAGTCTTATAATAAACACTACCGAGTTCAGGAGGGGGAACCATCAACGAGGGTATCGAAGTTCTTTCATAAGTCCGGATTAGCTCTTATGAAGGAACTCCTTCTCCTTGAACAAATCAATCAGTGGCTTGGTGTGCTAGGGATACATATAGATTGAAGGTTGCAAGTCTTCAAACCACA
>NW_025286728.1:0-1122 GCF_018294505.1 Triticum aestivum
TTTTTTTATAAGACAGTAGCATTTAAAAAGCTGTTTGATACTAATTTTTTTTATAAGATGGTGCGCGGGGTGCGGGGGGTCGGCGGCGGCGGTTGAGTAGGGGAATCGAGGGTGCGGGGGGTCGGCGGCGGCGGCCGGTGGACTGGGGGGGTGCTCGGCGGCGAGGGGGGCCGGATCTGGCGAGGTGGGATAGCGATCGAGATGGAGGGGGATCGAGATCGAGTGTCCATGAAATTTAAAAATATTCATGATAGTTCAAAAAGTACCCATGAAATACAATCGAGAAATGAAGGCTACGATTTAAATACAATCGATCTTAGCTAGCTATCTGTTCACAATCTTCTTGCCCTTCTTTTTCGCAAATGGAGTTCTTCTGTGGAACGGACCTCCTTTAGGTAGGGTGGTCCTGCTTCTTCTTGTGGTGTATGCTGCTACTTCATCATCGTCGTCATGTTCGATCCTCGGGTCGCCGTACTTGTCGAAGTCTTGCTCATTGGCTACTCCATCCATTCCGATGATCTTCCTTTTTCCTCTCCTCACGACAACACGACTGGGCTTTGGCGGGTCGGTAATGAAGAAGCATTGGTCCACTTGGGAAGCCAGTACCCATGGCTCATTTTTCGCGGTGACGTTTGCACCCACGGTCTTGGATTTGGCTTCGGGTATAACCATGGTGGTGAAATACCGGTCTTCTTTTATGACGTTCTTGGCCCATCTGACACGGAACATCGGGACCTTCTCTCCAGCGTAGCTCAGCTCCCAGATCTCCTCGATCCTTCCGTAGTATCTGTCCTTGTCGTTACCGGTGTAGGATTCCATCGTTACCCCGGAGTTCTGATAACCATCGCTCTTCATGTCCTTGGCCTCGGTGTAGAATGTGTAGCCGTTGATATCGTACGCCTCATAGGTCATCAGGTTGTGCTCGGCGCCCTGTGACAAGGCGAATATGAGTTGTTCTTCCGCGGAAGAATCCTCATGTAAAGGGTACGACAGAAGCTTATGCTTGAACCAACGCGTGAAACATGAGTTGTGCTCTTTGAGTGTATCTCCGTCCGTCCTCTGTTGGCCTCGGTCATTGTACGTCTTTTTAATAAAGGTTTTGTGCTCTACCACCCAAGGATC
>NW_025286729.1:0-1122 GCF_018294505.1 Triticum aestivum
GTTTAGACAGGTAGTACACCTAGAAACCCATGCATGCATGCTAGTACATCTATGTGGGGGTTGCTACTCTTATGTGGGCGATTTGGGGCACACTTAATGATATGGTGTTTGAGACAAAAAGTTCACCTTTTTTATGCAGGTTGTTTTCAGGGGAGCTTATTGGTTGCTGGACTTTTGTTTCTATTTTGGTGATCAGCTTTAAAGCTGAATTTATTGTAAGAACAGGGCTGTGTGCAATCGCAGAGGCCAGAGATAATTCCATTATCTAAAAAAATGTTTATCTACCAGCACACTTACGTACTGAAAACAAGCTAAGTGATGAAATGTGTACCTAAAGAGCCAGGGCACGGGGAAAATGACACATGCCAGGTTGTTTGCCACAAAACAGATGTAGGGAACAAATTTCTTGACACAAGCATTGCTGCACCATTCGGCAATCATCCCAGCAGCTGCAATAAATTAAACTCGTCATACTAAACTATACAGGGCAGATTTTTTCACTTTTAAAAAAAAATTGGTCACGAACGAGCACGCACAGCTTACCTATCCATGGAGCCACTACCCCCGTGAAATACATGAACCAAAGGACGACGTCTTTCGCATAGCTGAAGCTGGTAGAAACACTGCAGCACAAACCGAACCCACTGCACTCAAAAAGTACACCGAGGCTAGAATGCTAAATGCTTCCATTAGATGCTGCGGGCCATCGACGACTGTTAGAAGGGGGACGGGAAGGCACTAAGTAAACCACACCTACATATGCAAACTAAGAAGTTAATTTGAGCTCAGATTGCATATAAATCAAATAAACTCCCACATATAATTACTCCCAAACTAAAACCCACAATTGACTATACTTATAGAGCATTGCATGAGCTAATCTAGCAATGAGAGATGAGAGGACAAAGTTGTTAACCGTTGTGAACACTTGGATGGATGGGGTGCTGTGACGCCCGGATAGTTACGCTACAGTAATCCTCTGCTAATGAAGCCACGTCACCTCGATTACTGTGGTTAATCTCGCATTAGTTCAAAACCGATTCAAATTCAATTTAAAAATTTGGCAAACAACAAAAGTTTTCAAAAATTAAACTAAAATGTTCGGAGTGCGCAGTTAAATGT
>NW_025286730.1:0-1122 GCF_018294505.1 Triticum aestivum
CGATTGATATGACATACATGTAAGCGCACCTTGGGGTTCAACAACTGTGGAAATCTCTTCGGGACCCCAAAACGGTGAGTAATAGTCCACGAAACGAGTCAGAATCGACAAAAACCATGAGTGTTGATGACCGATACGTAAACGCACCCCGGGGTTTGTTAATCAAGGAAAGCACTCCGGGACCCCAAAACAGTGAGTAATAGTCCATGAAACGGGCCAGAATCGGCCAAAACTGCGAGTGCCAGAAAACGAGCCCGAATCGGCCGAAACTGCGAGTGTTGATGATCGACACGTAAACGCACCCCGCGGTTTGTTAGTTGCGCAAGTCACACCGGGACCCCAAACAGTGAGTAATAGTCCACGAAACGGGCCAGAATCGACCACAACTGTGAGTCTTCATGACCGACACGTAAACGCATTTTGGGGTTCAACAACTATGGAAATCGCTTCGGGACCCCTAAATGTTGAGTAATAGTCCTCAAATCGCGTCAGAATTGGCCAAAACTGTGAGTGTTGAGGACAGACACGCAAACGCACCCCGGGAATTGTCAATCATGGAAATCGCTCTGGGTCGCCAAAATTGTGAATAATCGTGCACGAAATGGACCAGAGTCGACCAAAATTGTGTGTTGATGACTGACATGTAAACGCACCACGGAGTTCGTCAATCGTGGAAATCACCGCGGGACGCCCAAAACTAATTAATAGTGCAAGAAACGGGCCAAAATCGGCCCAAACTGCGATCGTTGATGATCGACACGTAAGCGCACCATGGGGTTCAACAACCATGGAAATCGCTTTGGGGCCCCAAAACGGTGAGTAATAGTCGACGAAACGGGTCAGAAGCGGCCCAAAATGCCAGTGTTGCTAACCGACACATAAACGCACCCCGGTGTTCGTCAATCATGGAAATCACACCGGGACGCCAAAACAGAGTAATTGTCCAAGAAACGGGCCAGAATTGGCAAAAACTATGAATGTTGATGACAGACACGTAAGTGCACCTTGGAGTTCAACAACCATGGAAATCGCTCTGGGACCCCAAAGCGGCGAGTAATAGTGCACGAAACGGACCAGAATCGGCCAAAATTGTGAGTGTTGATGACCGAAACGTAAACGCAC
>NW_025286731.1:0-1122 GCF_018294505.1 Triticum aestivum
CAGGCATATTCAGCTCGGCTTGGGACGGTGTCGTCAAAAAATCCTTAGCCCACTTCTTTTGCTTCTCAGTGAATACTTGCTTGGGCTCAGGCTCTTTTATCGCCTTCATATCCGCCTTCCATTTCTCATAATGAGCAGACGCGGCCAATTTGGTTTCAGCTTCACTAAGTTCCCAAGGCCTTGGGAGGAGAGGCTTCAGTGATGGCTCCGGTACCCTTGTGGTCTTAGGTACATAAGGGTCCGGGTTAATAGTCCAGGAGCGGGTTTCCTTGCTGTCCGCCTGCTTCTGCTTCTTCGCCGGAGGTGGATTGGGGGGCGTCGTACCCGCCGGAGGAGGATTGGGGGGCGTCGTACCCGCCGGAGGTTGTGGATCGGGGGACGGCGTCGAATGGCGTGAAGGAGGTGTAGGTGAACCACCACGACCACCACCACCGCCACCACCACCACCACCATCGGAGGGGGGTGGACTTGTTAGCCTTGGCGCCTCGCCTGGAAACACTATGTACTTCTTTTTCCATAGAATGATCTGGCGCTTGACATCTCCAAGTCTTCTCTCCCCTTCGGGTGTAGCTTTGTCAATCTCCAGGTCCTCAAACCCTTGGACTATGTCTTCCACCATGACACGAGCATAGCCATATGCAATGGGGTTGTTGTGGTGGAGTGCTCCAGGTGTACAGGATAAAGCACTGCCGCTAGCTACCTTCGTGGAAACGTTCCCCACGGGATAATGCAGATCACATTCTTTCATCTCCTTTACATCATCCACGGGGTAGTGAGGCTCCGGTGCACGAATCTCGATCATCGGTGCACTAGCACCAGGCGGGGCATCCGTGGAAGCCACGCTGCTTCTCCGCTGCTGGCTTCCGCGATCCGCTTCATGATCTTCATGCGGCCCTGCAGCCGATTTTTCTTTTACTAGTTCATGCACGGTCTGCTTCAACTCATGGAGTTCCGATGCAAACTTCGCCATAAGATCTGCATCCCGGTCCGTCTTTCTCTTACGGCTTCTGTAACAGTACGGGTCATTGTCCTGGGAAAACCCTACTTTCCACGGAACTTTGCCTTTGCCTCGTACACGTCCTCCGTGTTCATCATTCCCGAGGGCTGTTGTCAGTGCGTCTT
>NW_025286732.1:0-1122 GCF_018294505.1 Triticum aestivum
GATTTCGGACCCCTCCACCAAGGGCCACGAAATTCTCCCCCTCTTCATCCATATATACAGCCCTTAGGGCATCGTTTAGACTTTGGGTTTTGTTTAGATTAAAAGTTCGCCATAGCTGCAACTTCGCGTACTTCGTTTGTGTTCAACGACCAGACAAAGGCGTCACAGAACCCCACCTTGATCAATAAAGCTTTCATCTTATATTCGCAATATCCAGATTGCAATCTTAGTTTCTTGCTTGTTCTTCGTTTGCTCGCAGGAAACAGACCCTCGTGGTCAGGTTGATCGTGCTCCGGCGTGGTCAATAACCTCTCGGAGTTGGTTTAGCGATTGCTAAGGCGCGACGTCCTCGCACGTTCGTAGTCGGATCGTCAAAGTCGACTTCCACCAAAGCGAAATCCACCATCTCATCGAAAGACGGGACACCTTTGCCTCTATCAAGTGGTATCAGATTTCCAGGTTGCTCGGTGAGATTTTACAGTTGTTCGTAGTTTAGATCGAGTCTGTTCTTCATACCTATAGTCCACGAAAAAGCCAAAAAAAAATTAGGGTTAGTTCATCCCATCCGAACCAATCTGAGCCTTGCATAATCTTTTCTGTATTTGCTTTGTTGAATTTGCGGTTGCATCGTCGTGTTCAGTTGCTGGTCTTAGCGTCTAGTCTTTTAGAGTTTCGAGTTCTGTTCACAAGTTGTCACGCCGTCGCCGCACCATCATCATCACCCCTGCCATCTACCACCACCGCTCCGAATCCGTATCCATATACCACCACCAATCCGTGTCCATATACCACCACCGATCCATATCCATATACTACCACCGCTGCCATATACCACCACCATATATCCACCACCAATCCGAGTTCCTTGCTTATTAGGTCTGTTTTCGGGATTAATCTAGATTCCGATTCGTGTTTCCTTGCCGGAGTAGGTTTCGGAAAAAAAAAGAGTCGGGTAGCCACGCTCCGTTTAGGCCCAAAATTTTTCGAAAACGCATTTTTCGAAAAAAATTCTGGCTATCCTATTTTTAGGTGTTTCTGAGTGTTTTGAGACAGGTGCCATTATAGGAAGTTTTTTTTGACCCGTTTCCAGTTTTTGGGTCCGGGCAGTCAAAAAAAAAAAAA
>NW_025286733.1:0-1122 GCF_018294505.1 Triticum aestivum
GGCACTTCATTTTTTTAAACTTATTACAACTCCAGACTTTCTTTGCGTTCCGTACGCACCATTCAAAGCGACGTCATCAGTTTTCAAAACTTTCTGACATCATTTGCTATTTTTCAGTCATTTACCGATTTGTTTAGAGAGCTAAATGACCGTGAAATTGAAAATCACTACAAAATGAACTCTCAAAATGTCGAAACTTGGCATGGTATCATCATTTCACCCACATAGCATGTGCAAAAGAGTAGAGAGGGTTACGGCAAAAACTGGACGCACTTCGTGTACAAACTGGACAATCTCTTTCGGAGTATCAGGGTTTCGGACGAGAAGTCATCTGTTAGACTGGCACTTCATTTTCTTAAACATATTACAACTCCAGACTTTTATTGCGTTCCGTACGCACCATTCAATGCGACGTCATCAATTTTCAACACTTTCTGACATCATTTGCAATTTTTGAGTCATTTACCGATTTGTTTAGAGAGCTAAATGACCGTGAAATTGAAAATCACTGCAAAATGAACTCTGAAAATGTCGAAACTTGGCATGGTATCATCATTTCACCCACATAGCATGTGCAAAACAGTAGATAGGGTTACGGCAAAAACTGGACGCACTTCGTGTACAAACTGGACAATCTCTTTCGGAGTATCAGGGTTTCGGACGAGAACTTATCTGTTACATGGGCACTTCATTTTTTTAACTTATTACAACTCCAGACTTTTTTGCGTTCCGTACGCACCATTCAAAGCGACGTCATCAATTTTCAAAACATTCTGACATCATTTGCTATTTTTTAGTCATTTACCGATTTGTTTAGAGAGCTAAATGACAGTGAAATTGAAAATCACTACAAAATGAACTCTGAAAATGTCGAAACTTGGCATGGTATCATCATTTCACCCACATAGCATGTGCAAAAGAGAGAGAGGGTTACGGCAAAAACTGGATGCACTTCGTGTACAAACTAGAAAATCACTTTGGAAGTATCAGGGTTTCTGACGAGAACTCATCTGTTACATGGGCACTTCATTTTTTTAAACTTATTACAACTCCAGACTTTCTTTGCGTTCCGTACGCACCATTCAAAGCGACGTCATCAGTTTTCAAAACTTTCTGACATCA
>NW_025286734.1:0-1122 GCF_018294505.1 Triticum aestivum
TTGGGGTCCCGGTGTGACTTGCGCAACTAACAAACCGCGGGGTGCGTTTACGTGTCGATCATCAACACTCGCAGTTTCGGCCGATTCGGGCTCGTTTTCTGGCACTCGCAGTTTTGGCCGATTCTGGCCCGTTTCATGGACTATTACTCACTGTTTTGGGGTCCCGGAGTGCTTTCCTTGATTAACAAACCCCGGGGTGCGTTTACGTATCGGTCATCAACACTCATGGTTTTTGTCGATTCTGACTCGTTTCGTGGACTATTACTCACCGTTTTGGGGTCCCGAAGAGATTTCCACAGTTGTTGAACCCCAAGGTGCGCTTACATGTATGTCATATCAATCGCAGTTTGGGCCGATTTTTGGCCCATTTCTTGGACTATTACTTAGTTTCGGGGGTCCTGGAGTGATTTCCACAATTTACGAACCCCGTTGTGCGTTTACGTTTCGGTCATCAACACTCACAATTTTGGCCGATTCTGGTCCGTTTCGTGCACTATTACTCGCCGCTTTGGGGTCCCAGAGCGATTTCCATGGTTGTTGAACTCCAAGGTGCACTTACGTGTCTGTCATCAACATTCATAGTTTTTGCCAATTCTGGCCCGTTTCTTGGACTATTACTCTGTTTTGGCGTCCCGGTGTGATTTCCATGATTGACGAACACCGGGGGTGTGTTTATGTGTCGGTTAGCAACACTGGCATTTTGGGCCGCTTCTGGCCCGTTTCGTCGACTACTACTCACCGTTTTGGGGCCCCAAAGCGATTTCCATGGTTGTTGAACCCCATGGTGCGCTTACGTGTCGATCATCAACGATCGCAGTTTGGGCCGATTTTGGCCCGTTTCTTGCACTATTAATTAGTTTTGGGCGTCCCGCAGTGATTTCCACGATTGACGAACTCCGTGGTGCGTTTACATGTCAGTCATCAACACACAATTTTGGTCGACTCTGGTCCATTTCGTGCACGATTATTCACCATTTTGGCGACCCAGAGCGATTTCCATGATTGACAATTCCCGGGGTGCGTTTGCGTGTCTGTCCTCAACACTCACAGTTTTGGCCAATTCTGACGCGATTTGAGGACTATTACTCAACATTTAGGGGTCCCGAAGCGATTTCCATAGTT
>NW_025286735.1:0-1122 GCF_018294505.1 Triticum aestivum
TATCTCCAACATATATGTCAAGGTAACGGAGTACCTCAACTCACTGATTAGTGTGGTTAATCTGGCCCATGGGAACATTGAAACGGGAAGAAAGGATTTGCAATTGCATCAGACTACTTAGAAACCTGGGATGACTCGGACAGCATAACGGCTGTAAATGCTCAGAAAAGATTTGAGACATTCACAAAAATGGTGGCATAACCACTCAGAAGCACAATATCAAGGTCTCGAGATCAATAATTAACATACAGAAGTAGTAGGAACTGAAACGAGGCTTAAGTCCAACAATCTATAAGTCTACGGATTAGTAACACGTGATCCTGATAGAAAGAAGAGATAGCCTAGTTCTTAATCCCCGCAGGAAAGATAAGATGACTCAGATCAGAAGGCATAAGGTATAAGGAGTAAAAAGAGCCTTACGTTCCATCCCACAATCAATTCCCCTACATATAACTAAAGAATTTCTAGACTCAACATCGACCAGTTTGGCTTGGTAATCCTACAGGCAGTCAAGCTCTGATACCAACGCTGTCAGGACCCCGACTCAATGCCACATCGATCTAGCATGTAACACCTCATATCACTTTGCGGCCTCACGCACGGTATTCCCACGAGTGTCGCCTTACCTTAGCCCGGGACCGTTTGCGCCTTTTGGCACACGTATATGACAGTGTCGCTAGCATCCATATGATAAGGAGCCCGGGCTGACATGGCTAGTCGTAAACCCAAAGTGGCACAGACTTACAGGGACAGGCATCCATGACCCAGCATCGAACGTGTCGGTCATCAGCGAGTGAATCCAGGCTGTAGCACTGGGCTAGTAGGACTCCGGTGAACCGGGCTGTAGCGGGCTAACAGGACTCCGGTATTCATCGCGTGACATTTCCCCGAAGGGACAGACACAGGAACGAAGAAGGACACATGCCGGCCAGCCTAAGTGTTCCGGAGCAGTAGCAAGCTACCATGGCTCGGTGGAAACACTAGGAGACATTTCCCCGTAAGAGAGGCTACTAAAGATAAACAACTAGATGGTCAGATCCCACACATACCAAGCATTTCAATAACATACACACAATATGCTCGATATGTGCAAATACAACATGGCATCACAACATGACTCTA
>NW_025286736.1:0-1122 GCF_018294505.1 Triticum aestivum
GAGGTGCAGCAATGGTGCTGAAATCTCTCACAAAACGCCTATAGAATCCAGCGAGGCCAAGAAAACTCCTCACTTGTGTGACCGTTTTGGGCTGCGGCCAACTCTCAATAGCTTCAATCTTGGCTTTATCAACTTCAATTCCCTGTGGAGTAACAACATAGCCAAGAAAAGATACTCGGTCGGTGCAAAAGGTGCACTTCCCAAGGTTACCAAACAAACGTGCATCACGTAGAGCAATAAAAACAGCACGTAAATGATCCAAATGTTCTTCCAAAGATCTGCTATAAATCAATATGTCATCAAAGTAAACTACCACAAATCGTCCAATGAAAGCACGTAAAACTTCGTTCATTAATCTCATGAAAGTACTAGGTGCATTAGTTAACCCAAAAGGCATGACTAACCACTCATATAATCCAAACTTAGTTTTAAATGCTGTTTTCCATTCATCTCCCAATTTCATACGAATTTGATGGTAGCCACTACGCAAATCAACTTCGGAGAATATTGTAGAGCCACTCAATTCATCAAGCATATCATCTAGCCTAGGAATAGGATGACGATAACGAATAGTAATATTATTAATGCCTCTACAATCAACACACATACGCGATGTACCATCCTTTTTCGGCACTAGAATAATAGGAACAGCACAAGGACTAAGGGATTCGCATATATAACCTTTGTCGAGAAGCTCTTGTACTTGACGCATAATCTCCTTCGTCTCCTCTGGATTGGTACGGTATGGCGCACGGTTTGGCAGTGAAGCACCGGGAATTAAGTCGATCTGATGCTCAATCCCTCGAATAGGTGGTAATCCCGGTGGCACGTCTTGTGGAAAGACGTCAGCGAACTCCTGCAAAATGTTAGTGATAGCAGGAGGCAAAGAGGAAGGCACGTCCTCGAATGAAAATAATGCCTCTTTGCACACAAAAGCATAGCAAACAGATTTGCTGAAATCTAGCTCATCAATATCAGATTTGGTGGCAAATAAACATGCACTTTTCAATTTAATTTCAGAAGCAACACTAGATGGTTTATTATTAGGCTTCATTTGTTGCTCAAATTCTTTTGCCACAATTTGATTTTCACTCTTATTCTTCTCTTGTTTTGCTTTATTAG
>NW_025286737.1:0-1122 GCF_018294505.1 Triticum aestivum
AGGGAGAGAAGCAACCGTGAGTACTCATCCAAAGTACTCGCAAGCAAGGAGCTACACTACATATGCATGGGTATATGTGTAAAGGGGCATATCAGTGGACTGAACTGCAGAATGCCAGAATAAAAGGGGGATAGCTAGTCCTGTCGAAGACTACGCTTCTGGTCATCTCCATCTTGCAGCAGGTAGAAGAGAGTAGATTGAAGTCCTCCAAGTAGCATCGCATAGCATAATCCTACCCGGCGATCCCCTCCTCGTCGCCCTGTTAGAGAGCGATCACCGGGTTGTATCTGGCACTTGGAAGGGTGTATTTTATTCAGTATCCGGTTCTAGTTGTCATAAGGTCAAGGTACAACTCCGGGTCGTCCTTTTACCGAGGGACACGGCTATTCGAATAGATAAACTTCCTTGCAGGGGTGCACCACATAACCCAACACGCTCGATCCCATTTGGCCGGACACACTTTTCTGGGTCATGCCCGGCCTCGTAAGATCAACACGTCGCAACCCCACCTAAGCACAACAGAGAGGTCAGCACGCCGGTCTAACCCTATGCGCGCAGGGGTCTGGGCCCATCGCCCTATGCACACCTGCACGTTGCGTACGCGGCCGGAAGCAGACCTAGCCTAGTGGCGTTCTAGTCCAATCCGGCGCGCGCCACTCAGTCGCTGACGTCAAGAAGGCTTCGGCTGATACCACGACGCCGGGATACCCATAACTACTCCCGCGTAGATGGCTAGTGCGTATAGACCAAATGGCCAGACTCAGATCAAATACCAAGATCTCGTTAAGCGTGTTAAGTATCCGCGAACGCCGACCAGGGCCAGGCCCACCTCTCACCTAGGCGGTCTCAACCTGCCCTGTCGCTCCGCCACAAAGATCCACTTGCGGGTACTCCTACGAGCCGACCCGACTTTAGTCATCACATGTGTCATGTATATAGTATATAAGTATATACCCGTGATCACCGCCCAGGTGATCACGGCCCGATAGTATAGCACAGCAGATGGACAAGAATGTAGGGCCACTGATGGAAAACTAGCATCCTATACTAAGCATGTAGGATTGCAGGTAAAGGTAACAACAGTAGTAGCAAGGATAGGCTATGCATCAGGATAGGATATCG
>NW_025286738.1:0-1122 GCF_018294505.1 Triticum aestivum
AAACGTGAGTACAAATGTACCCAGCAAGACTTACATCAGATCTATCTACATATGCCTCATTATCAACAAAGGGGTGGTGGGGTTTAACTGCAGCAAGCCAGCTTTGACTCGGTGGCTATCCTAAACTACGACTGCAATGTAACTCTTTTGAGGTGGCGCACACGAGTCCACATATTCACCATATCAATACACCACTATGGAATCGCTCCCGTCTCCCTACGAGAACGCCATCCATAGCACTCACGCTTATCTTGCGTATTTTAGAGTATCCACTTTCACTTGTCTATGAACTGATATAAGCAACCCAGAGGTCCTTTTCCGTGGACACGGCTATTCGAATAGATTAGGTTAACCCTGCAGGGGTGTACTTCTTCACACACGCTCTCACCACTTACCGCCGTTTACACGACATGTACTCGGCAACCTTCAAGCGGAAGCCCAACGTGGGTGTCGGCCACGGCCTGCCTAAACACTCAAGTCTCTAGTCCAGGTTTATTGCCTATTCGGGTTCCATCCATGAGGAGATCCGGCCGGAGTTTCGCTCACAGCCCCAAACGATGTGTACAGGGTTCCGTGACACCAAACGGGTGCCCGGTTTACCCGGCCACGTGCCTACCGCATCACAGCCCACCCCTACGGTCAGCGCTGCCCATGGCCTCCGGCATACTACAAACACCAGAAACTACTTGCAACTCCTGGACAGAGGACAAGGGTGATCAAGAAGCCGAGAGGGTCCATTGGTTTCGGGCCCAATGCGTGGTAGTAGCTGAATCATGGATCACAAACACAGAACTCAGTTCCTGAGGACGGCTGCAATGAGACAACCCACCATGTACTCCTACATGGCCTCTCACCGCTACCTTTACCAAATCGTGTTCACACACTTAGCTCTCACACAGTAGGACATGTTCACACGCCTCTGATTCATCCCCGATGAATCAGACCTGACTCAACTCTAAGCAGTAGCAGGCATGACAAACAAACATGAATGAGTAGGCACATCAGGGCTCAAACAACTCCTACTCATGCTAGTGGGTTTCATCTATTTACTGTGGCAATGACAGGTCATGCAAAGGATAAAGGGGTTCAGCTACCGCAGCAAGTAACAGATGAATCGGTGTT
>NW_025286739.1:0-1122 GCF_018294505.1 Triticum aestivum
CCCCTAGTCCTATTAGGACTAGGAGAGGTGGCCGGCCACCCCTCTCCCTCTTTCCCCCTTGGGAATCCTAGTTGGAATAGGATTGGGGGGGGAGTCCTACTCCCGGTAGGAGTAGGACTCCTCCTGCGCCTCTCCCTCTTGGCCGGCGCACCCTCCCCCCTTGGCTCCTTTATATACGGAGGCAGGGGCACCTCTAAACACACAAGTTGACACAAGTTGATCCACGTGATCGATTCCTTAGCCGTGTGCGGTGCCCCCTGCCACCATATTCCTCGATAATACTGTAGCGGAGTTTAGGCGAAGCCCTGCTGCTGTAGTTCATCAAGATCGTCACCACGCCGTCGTGCTGACGAAACTCTTCCCCGACACTTTGCTGGATCGGAGTCCGGGGATCGTCATCGAGCTGAACGTGTGCTCGAACTCGGAGGTGCCGTAGTTTCGGTGCTTGATCGGTTGGATTGTGAAGACGTACGACTACTTCTTCTACGTCGTGTCATCGCTTCCGCAGTCGGTCTGCGTTGGGTACATAGACAACACTCTCCTCTCGTTGCTATGCATCACATGATCTTGCGTGTGCGTAGGAAATTTTTTGAAATTACTACGAAACCCAACAGTGGCATCCGAGCCTAGGTTATTGATGTTGATGTTATATGCACGAGTAGAACACAAGTGAGTTGTGGACGATACAAGTCATACTGCCTACCAGCATGTCATACTTTGGTTCGGCGGTATTGTTGGACGAGACGACCCAGACCAACCTTACGCGTACGCTTACGCGAGACCGGTTCCCTCGACGTGCTTTGCACATAGATGGCTTGCGGGCGACTGTCTCTCCAACTTTAGTTGAACCAAGTATGGCTACGCCCGGTCCTTGAGAAGGTTAAAACGGAGTCTATTTGACAAACTATCGTTGTGGTTTTGATGCGTAGGTGAGATTGGTTCTTACTTAAGCCCGTAGCAGCCACGTAAAACATGCAACAACAAAGTAGAGGACGTCTAACTTGTTTTTGCAGGGCATGTTGTGATGTGATATGGTCAAGGCATGATGCTGAATTTTATTGTATGAGATGATCATGTTTTGTAACCAAGTTATCGGCAACTGGCAGGAGCCATATGGTTGTC
>NW_025286740.1:0-1122 GCF_018294505.1 Triticum aestivum
CACTACAAGGTGTTTGAGAAACGGATGACCGAGACATAGTCTTTCAGAAGCGCTAGCACCTTACGTGTGGGTAGACCGTACCAACCTACATCCCCTACATCAGCTAGCCTACCCGTAAGAGTTCGCACAACTTAATCAACTACGCCAGAGCCCATAATTGGCTTGTGGCTGCACACGGAAGTTTCCAGTTTGAAATATCTTATGATCCCTTAGAGCCTGGGTGGCGGTCCGAAGAAATACAGGCAAGTCCTGATGGAAACCAGGTGCCTCAATCCACCCAGATGTGTGTTTAGGTTGCCACCTTAGATAAACCATTAATTAACAATCTCCCATCTGTCATGGATATTCACTCACCCAATCCACGTCTACTAGCATAGCATAGCATAATAAGCAAACGTAGAAGTAACTCCCAAGGTTTCATAAGTAACAGGTAATAGGTACTACCTCAATTCTACTTCCCAATCCCACAATTTAATTTAGATCCTAAACAATGCAAGTGTTTGAGGGTTTGATCTAATGCAATAAAACCGGGTAGTAGGAAAGATATGATCAAGTGTTACTTGCCTTGCTGATGATCCGCGTGACCTAGAGATTCGAAGTAACAAGCGGCGCACTCCGGGTGATCTAACGCAGACAAACAACAAGCATACAATAAGTACTCATCTAATGCACAGGGAAATCTCGAATAAAAGATCTAACCAGAGAGTTCAACTTAAGAACCCTGGTTGCAAAAGAATCGAATCAAATAAGGCATCGAAAGTCGGAACTCGAGAGAGAACGACTCGGTTTAGAAATCTGAAATTAGGTCAAAATTTCACAGTAGCAAAACTCTGTGAAAGTTGGTTAGTCGGAACGGCGGTTTCGTTACAAAACTCCAGGCGTTTGAATCACCTGATTCCGATAAACGAGCAAGAAATAAAACAGATTTGAAAATTGGATCGGAAATCGAATCAGAAAAAAATAACGGATTAAATCCGATTAAAAGAAAAACGACGAACGGTTTAAATAATGGACGTTCGTTAACAGAACCAATCCAACGAACGCGTTCATTGAAACGAACGGTTCGGTGAACGTTTGTTAAATAAGAAAACCGAAAAAATAAAACCAATCTAGTTTTTTTTT
>NW_025286741.1:0-1122 GCF_018294505.1 Triticum aestivum
GGCGTCGGGGCGGAGACGAGGACGACGGGGCGGCGTCGAGGCGGCGGGGCAGCGGCGTCGGGAGAGGAGAGGGGAAGGGGATCGAGGGCGAGGGCGAGGGAGAGAGAGGGGATAGGTTTGGGCCGGGGATAGGCGAGGGCGAGGGCACAATACTAATGGCGCACCACCCCTCGGTGCGCCATAAGTACATCCATACTAATGGCGCACCTCACCCTGGTGCGCCATTAGTATTTTTTTTTATTTCTGCTCGAGCCAACAGGTTATCTTCCACCTGACCTGATCCACACCAAGTTCCCTCTACTAGCTCGACTGGTCAGCAGCCAGTTCTCACACTAGGAGGTCCTGGGTTCGATTCCCAGGCTCCACAAATTTTTTTTATGCATTTAAAATGTTGTTTGATATTTATTTGTGTTTAAATATGTTCAAACTTGTTTAAATCATAACAGTAATATTTTTTTATAAGACAGTAATAATTATTTTAAAAATATCATCAAACAGTAATGCCGGTGGAGCGGGGGAGGGTGCGCGGGGTGCGGGGGGCCGGTGGACCGGGGGGTGCTCGGCGGCGAGGGGGACCGGATCTGGCGAGGTGGGATAGCGATCGAGATGGAGGGGGATCGAGATCGAGTGTCCATGAAATTTAAAAATATTCATGATAGTTCAAAAAGTGCCCATGAAATACAATCGAGAAATGAAGGCTACGATTTAAATACAATCGATCTTAGCTAGCTATCTGTTCACAATCTTCTTGCCCTTCTTTTTCGCAAATAGAGTTCTTCTGTGGAACGGACGTCCTTTAGGTAGGGTGGTCCTGCTTCTTCTTGTGGTGTATGCTGCTACTTCATCATCGTCGTCATGTTCGATTCTCGGGTCGCCGTACTTGTCGAAGTCTTGCTCATTGGCTACTCCATCCATTCCGATGATCTTCCTTTTGCCTCTCCTCACGACAACACGACTGGGCTTTGACGGGTCGGTAATGAAGAAGCATTGGTCCACTTGGGAAGCCAGTACCCATGGCTCATTTTTCGCGGTGACGTTTGCGCCTGCGGTCTTGGATTTGGCTTCGGGTATAACCATGGTGGTGAAATACCGGTCTTCTTTTAGGACGCTCTTGGCCCATCT
>NW_025286742.1:0-1122 GCF_018294505.1 Triticum aestivum
GAGTCTTGGTCATTTTGCCCAAAAGGCATGGTTCGCACGTGTCAAACGATTCATAATCAAGAGACTCTAAAAGTCCATCGGCATGGAGCTTCTTCATGCGCTTGACACCAATGTGACCAAGGCGGCAGTGCCACAAGTATGTGGGACTATCGTTATCAACTTTAAATCTTTTGGCATCTACACTATGAACATGTGTAATATTACGTTCGAGATTCATTAAGAATAAACCATTGACCATCGGAGCATGACCATAAAACATATCTCTCATATAAATCGAACAACCATTATTCTCAGACTTAAATGAGTAGCCATCTCGTATTAAATGAGATCCAGATACAATGTTCATGCTCAAACTTGGCACTAAATAACAATTATTAAGGTTCAAAACTAATCCCGTAGGTAAATGTAGAGGCAGCGTGCCGACGGCGATCACATCGACTCTGGAACCATTCCCGACGTGCATCGTCACCTCGTCCTTCGCCAGTCTCCGTTTATTCCGCAGCTCCTGCTGTGAGTTACAAATATGAGCAACGGCACCGGTATCAAATACCCAGGAGTTACTACGAGTACTGGTAAGGTACACACCAATCACATGTATATCAAATATACCTTTGGTGTTGCCGGCCTTCTTATCCGCCAAGTATTTGGGGCAGTTCCGCTTCCAGTGACCCTTCCCCTTGCAATAAAAGCACTCAGTCTCAGGCTTGGGTCCATTCTTTGACTTCTTCCCGGTAACTGGCTTACCAGGCGCGGCAACATCTTTGCCGTCTTTCTTGAAGTTCTTCTTACCCTTGCCCTTCTTGAACTTAGTGGTCTTATTGACCATCAACACTTGATGTTCTTTCTTGATTTCAGCCTCTGCTGACTTCAGCATCGAGAACACTTCAGGAATGGTCTTTTCCATTCCCTGCATGTTGTAGTTCATCACAAAGCTCTTGTAGCTTGGTGGGAGCGACTGGAGGATTCTGTCAATGACCGCCTCATCTGGGAGGTTAATGTTCAGCTGGGTCATACGGTTGTGCAACCCAGACATCTTCAGGATGTGCTCACTGACAGAACTGTTTTCCTCCATCTTACAACTGTAGAACTTGTCGGAGACATCATATCTCTCGACCCGGGCAT
>NW_025286743.1:0-1122 GCF_018294505.1 Triticum aestivum
TCCGGGAACCACAATGTCATTGGGACCAAGTGGATCTTCAAGAACAAGCAAGATGCCCATGGGAACATCATTCGCAACAAGGCAAGATTGGTAGCACAAGGCTACTCCCAAGTCGAGGGTATCGACTACGGTGAAACCTTCGCTCCTGTTGCTCGTCTTGAATCCATTCGTTTGTTGATTGCTTATGCTTCCCATCACAACTTTAAGTTGCAACAAATGGATGTGAAAAGTGCTTTTCTTAATGGTCCCATTAATGAATTGGTCTATGTCAAACAACCCCCCGGGTTCGAGGATCCCTACTTTCCGGATCACGTGTATCAACTTGATAAGGCACTCTATGGCCTTAAACAAGCCCCACGTGCGTGGTATGACCACCTTACCGAGTTGCTACAAGATCGTGGTTTTGAAGTAGGGCTAATCGACCCCACTCTTTTTACTAAGAAGGTCAACGGGGAGTTGTTTGTATGCCAACTATATGTTGATGATATCATCTTTGGTTCCCCTAACAAAGCTTTCAATGAAGAATTTGCCGCTCTCATGACCTCCAAGTTTAAGATGTCTTCGATGGGAGAGTTGAAGTTCTTCCTTGGTTTCGACATCAAGCAAAGAAGAGAAGGAATCTTCATCAACCAAGCCAAATATACTCAAGACATGCTTAAAAGATTCAAGCTAAGTGATGTCAAGCCGGCTACTACACCAATGCCTACCAAGTGCCAACTTGACATTGATCCCAATGGTAAAGCGGTGGATCAAAAGGTATATCGCTCCATGATTGGATCCTTGCTTTACCTTTGTGCATCTAGACCGGATATCATGTTGAGTGTGGGGATGTGTGCACGTTTTCAAGCCGCACCAAAGGAAAGTCACTTTGTGGCGGTCAAACGAATCTTTCGATATTTGGCTCATACCCCAAACTTTGGCTTATGGTACCCAAGAGGAGCAAACTTCAAGCTTGAAGGTTTCACGGATTCCGATTGGGCGGGAGACAAAGTGGATAGGAAGTCCACTTCCGGAGGGTGTCAATTTCTTGGCTGCTCTTTGGTAAGTTGGTCTTCCAAGAAACAAAGTTGTGTGTCTCTCTCGTCCACCGAAGCGGAGTATGTGGCGGCCGGTAGTTGTTGT
>NW_025286744.1:0-1122 GCF_018294505.1 Triticum aestivum
CCATAATAGCTTGTGGCTGCACACGGAAGTTTCTAGCATGAATAATCTTATGATCCCTTTGAGCCTGGGTGGCGGTCCTTATACAAACAGACAACACTGGATTCTCCAGGTGCCTCAATCCACCCAGATGTGAGTTTTAGTTGCCACCTTAAGTAAACCATTATTAACAATCTCACATCTGTCATGAATATCACTCAAACCCAATCCACGTCTACGAGCATAGCTTGGCAATATAATAGCAACGTAGAAGTAACTCCCAAGGGTTTGATAAAAGAACAGGTAATAGGTACTACCTCAACTACTTCCCAATACCCACAATTTAATTAGATCCTAACCATGCAATGTTTGAGGAATAGAACTAATGCAATAAAAACTGGGTATGGAAGGTATATGATCAAAGTGTTACTTGCCTTGCTGATGATCCGCGAAACCTAGCGATTCGAAGTAACAAGCGGCACACTCCGGGTACTCTATCGCAAACAAACAAGCAAACAATAAGTACTCATCTAATGCACAGGTAAAACTCAAATGAAAGATCCAACTAGAAAGTTCAACTTAAGAACTCCGGTTTGCAAAAGAATCAACTCGAACGAAGCAACGAAAGTCAAACGGCGAAAGAAACAAGCTTCGTTTACTAATCTGGATCTAGGTCAAATTTTACAGTAGCAAAAACTTGTTTGAGTAGGTTAAACGGAAAGAGAATTTCTAGACAAAACTCTAGGCGCTTGAATCGCCTGATTCTGATAAACGAGCGAAAAGTTAAACAGAAACGAAGATTCGATCAGAAATCGAGATCTGAGATAATCGCGGAAAAATCCGACGAAAAAGAAAAACGGACGAACGGTTAAAGAACGGACGTTCGTTAATAGAGAAAATCCGACGAACGCGTTCGATAAAACGAACGGGTCGGTGAACGTTCACAAAATAACAAAACCGAAGAAATAAACCGATCTAAGTTTTTTTTTAAACGAACGGTTTTTTTAAAAAAAGAACAAAACCGGCAAACGACGGCGAGGTGTACCTCGTCGGGGCAGGGCTCCGGCGGGGCTCCAGATGGCTCCGGCGGGGTGCGGCGGGGCTCGGGGGTGCTCGGGGGCGGCGAGGGCGGCTCCGGCGGCGGGG
>NW_025286745.1:0-1121 GCF_018294505.1 Triticum aestivum
GGTTATTCATTTAAGGAGAATAATGGTTACTCTGTTTATTTGAATAATACCTTCAATGGTCTTGCACCTAAAATGAATCTCGATCGTAGTGATACACATGTTCATGCCAAAAAGATATAAGATAGTAATGATAGTACCACATACTTATGGCACTGCCACTTGAGTCATATTGGTATAGAACGCATGAAGAAGCTCCATGTAGATGGATCTTTGGACTCACTCGTTTTTGAAATGAATGAGACATGCGAACCATGTCTATTGGTATATATGCATGAAGAAACTCCATGCAGATGGATCGTTTGGACTCACTTGATTTTGAATCACTTGAGACATGCAAATCATATCACATGGGCAAGATGACTGAAAGGCCTCGTTTTCAGTAAGATGGAACAAGAGAGCAACTTATTGGAATTAATACATTTTGATGTATGCAGTCCAATGAGTGCTGAGGCATGCAGTGGATATCGTTATGTTCTTACTTCACAGATGATTTGAGTAGATGCTGAGTACATTTACTTGATGAAACACTAGTCTGAATTATTGAAAGGTTCAAGTAATTTCAGAGTGAAGTTGAAGATCGTCGCAACAAGAGGATAAAATGTCTATGATATGATCATAGAGATATCTGAGTTACGAGTTTGGCACACAATTAAGACATTGTGGAAAGTGTTTCACAATTAATACCGCCTGGAACACCATAGTGTGATGGTGTGTCCGAACATCATAACTGCACCCTATTGGATATGGTGCATACCATGATGTTTCTTATCAAATTACCACTATCGTTTATGGGTTAGGCATTAGAGACAACCGCATTCACTTTAAAAGGGGCACCACGCAATTCCGTTGAGACGACACAGTTTAGAGAAACCTAAGTTGTCGTTTTCTTAAAAGTTTGGGGCTGCGATGCTTATGTGAAAAAGTTTCAAGCTGATAAGCTCGAACCCAAAGCGGATAAATACATCTTCATAGAAAACCCAAAACAGTTGGGTATACCTCCTATTTCAGATCTGGAAGCAAAAGTAATTGCTTCTAGAAACAAGTCCTTTCTCGAGGAAAAGTTTCTCTCGAAAGAATTGAGTGGGAGGATGGTGGAGACTTGATAAGGTTATTGAACCGTC
>NW_025286746.1:0-1121 GCF_018294505.1 Triticum aestivum
ATGCCTGCTATCGCTTAGAGTTGTGTCAGGTCTGATTCATTGGGAATGAATTGGAGTGTCACGATATGTTCTGATGCTGAGAGTGAAGTGTGTGAACACGATTTGGTAAAGGTAGCGGTGAGAGGCCATGTAGGAGTACATGGTGGGTTGTCTCATTGGAACCGTCCTTAAGCACTGAGTTCTATGTATGTTGTCCAATGACTCGATACTACCACACATTGGGATCCTTAATTGACTCTCTCGGCTTATTAACCAACTTGATCTCTGTCCAGGAGTCGCAACTAGTTTCTGGTGTTTGTAGGTAGTGCTATTTTTCTACCAAGTGGCACCCGGCAGGGTGGGCTTGGGACAGACTAGGCACACGTGGCACGGTGTACCGAGTGGCACCCGGTTGGTGGGCTCGGGAACCCTGCTCACATCGTTTGGGGCCGTGAGCAACACCCCGGCCGGATCTCCTTGCGGATGGAACCCGAAGAGGCGATAAACCTGGACTAGAGTCTTGTGTGGTTAGTCAGGTCGTGGCCGACACCCTCGCCAGGCTTCCGCTTGAAGGTTGCCGAGATACATGGCGTGTACATGGCGGTAAGTGGCGAGAGCGTGTGTGAAGAAGTACACCCCTGCAGGGTTAACATGATCTATTCGAATAGCCGGGTCCGCGGTTATGGACTTCTTGGATGCTTACATGGTACATAGACAACTTGAAGTGGATACTCTAAAATGCTCAAGACAAGTGTGAGTGCTATGGATGGCCTTCTCGTAGGGAGACGGGAATGAACCCATAGTAGTGTATTGTGTGGTGATTAGTGGACTCGTGTGCGCCATATCACCTCAATAGTTTCTGGTAGTCGTAGAACAGGATAGCCACAGAGTCAAAGCTGGCTTGCTGCAACTAAACCCCACATTACCCTCTTGATACAAATGCATGTATGATAGGATCTGATGTAAGTCTTGCTGAGTACCTTTGTACTCATGTTGCTTTATTTATGTTTTTGCAGCGGAGACTTCGGTCTTAATAGTGTTCTCATGGACTTCGACTAGTAGCTTATACCTCAGCTACGATCTTGATCGGACGTTGTAGATAGTCAGGCTTTCCGCCTTTTTCATTTATAGATGTCTGTACC
>NW_025286747.1:0-1121 GCF_018294505.1 Triticum aestivum
TGGGTCCAGGGGGACCCACCTGTCATTCACTATGATTAACTAAAACAGATTAATTAGTTTATTTAGTGATTAGGTTAATCTAATCAGGATTAATTAACTTAATTAATTACTTAATTAATTAATTAATATTTTAATTATTATTATCTATTTATTTTGCTTTTATTATTAATTTTCTTTTCCTTTTTTTTTAATCGTCCTGGGGCGGGGCCCCCTTGTCATAGGCCCCTGGGGGCCTAGCGGGTCGGGCGTGCTACGGGCGTGCAAGCACAGGGGCGCTAGCGGGGCCATTGGGGCCACCGGTAAGCAACCCAACGGGTGGCCGCGGGCGGTGCCACGTAGGTAGGTGCCGGAGAGAGCTCCGGCAAGCCTCTCCCGCGGCGGCACTTCGCCGGAGATGGCCGGAAACGCGGTAAGGGGGGTCTCTGGGCCTGTGGTTTGGACCTACGGGTGCGGTCCGGCATCGGGCACGTGATGGTGACGACGGCCGGCGCCGAGGACGACCGGAGCATCGCCGGCTTTGAGCGAGGTGGATGGCCAGTGCGGGCGACGAAGCGCTGGCTGGCGCGGAGCTGCAGCGCGGGGCGAGGAGCAGCGCAGCACGGGGCGACGAGCACTCGCGCCTGGTTTTCCCTTTTCTTTATATTTATTTTCTTTATATTTGTTTTTTTTTAGGTTTTGTTTTTGGTTATTCCCTTTTCTTTATATTTATTTTCTTTTAATTTACAATTTGTTTTAATTTTGTATAAAAATATATAATTAGCATCTACTTTAGTGTTTCAACATACCCCAATGCCACAAAAGAGTTTGGTGACAAAAATGAAATATTTTAATATTTTATTAATTGTAAAAGGCATTTAACTAATTGTTTTTGCTATTGTTTAAAATGTTTTTAGAGTATTAAACCTTTTTCTAAAAATGTGGTTTCTCCACCATACTTACCTATGCATTATTTGGCTCACCCCGAACATTTTAGTTTTTATATTTGAAAACTTTTATTGTTTGCTTGATTTTGAATTGAATTTGAATCGGTTTCGAACTAACGCGAGATTAGCATCAGTAAATCGAGGTGACGTGGCATCATTAGCACAGGTTCACTCTAGCTTAACTATCCGAGCGTCACA
>NW_025286748.1:0-1121 GCF_018294505.1 Triticum aestivum
CACCTTCCTAATGCTCTATTCTGGTATCAGACGCAATACTTACTCTCGCTGCTCTGAAACCCTTTCTCACTCTGGTTCAGACTTCGAGCAACCATCTATCCACTTGGAACCTCTTATTGTACCTTCGTACCTTACTCTTGATGTATTCGATTTGTTCAACTCGAGAGATACTCATATGTTCATACTTGGGAAACCCCCAGAAGATTTTCCCTTGTAACATCCTATCGTTGTAGAGCTGCCCCTTACCTATTCGTAAGTACGATGGAGATCCCGAAGAAAGGATGACAAATTGATCATGGTGACTTGAAGCAGTGAAATGAAGACATCAACGAAAGGGATCAACCTCTTCGAGAAGAGCAAGCCAGGATGAGAAGATCCATTAGAATATCGTAGCCAGAACTTTCCCCTTACTCCCCTCTTAAATCTCGGGACGAGATTTCTTGTAGTGGAGGAGAATTGTGACGCCCGGGTAATTAAGCTACAGTAATCCCCACTAATGATGCCATGTCACCTCGGTTACTATGGATAAACTCGCGTTAGTTTGGAATCTAGTTCGAATTTCAAATTCAAAATCGAGCAAACAATAAAAGTTTTCAAATATTAAGATTTAAATGTTCGGAGCGAACCAAATAATACATAGGTAATTATGGTGGAGAAACCAAACTTTGATAAAATGTTTAAAGGCCCTAAAACAATTAAAACAATAGTGAAAACAATTATTTAAATACCTTTTGTAATTAATAAAATGTCAAACTAAATTATTTGAGGATTAGACTTTTTGTGACTATGGACTAAGTTGAAAATACTAAATTAGATGCTACGTGTGTATTTTAATAAAACTAAAATAATAGGAAACAAAACTAAAACAGAAAAGGTAAAATAAATAAAAGTAAAAACAAAAGAAAAGAAAAGGGACCCCTACTGGGCCAACCGGCCCAGCTGACAGCCAGGCCAGCCCAACTGGCCCACCCGCACGGCCCAGCCGACCCCCACTCCTCCCTTATCCTCTCACCCCCACCCAAACCCTATCCACTCGCCCCCGCACCCCCCCCCACGTCGTTCCCCCCTCCCGATCCAATCCGGATCGGGGACGAGACCCCCGCGGCGCCCCGTCCCCCCAT
>NW_025286749.1:0-1121 GCF_018294505.1 Triticum aestivum
ATTTAATCCACCCAGAAAACGTGCAAGCATAGCTTCATTCTCCTCAACAATACCACATCTAATCATGCCAGTTTGTAATTCCTGATAATATTCTTCTACAGAATTTTTCCCTTGTCTTAAACGCTGCAATTTTTGAAGCAATTCACGTTGATAATATGGTGGAACCCAACGCGTACGCATAGCAGTTTTCAAAGCAGCCCAAGTAGTTGGAATAGGATATAATCTACAATGTTCAGACCACCATACACATGCAAAACTAGTGAAAGCACAAACAGCAGCAGCAACTCGTCTCTCCTCAGGATATTGTAAACATGTAAATCGTTGTTCAGTTTCTAACTCTCAAGTAAGATATATATCAGGAACATATCTACCCTCAAATGGTGGAATATTCAATTTCAGTTTAGGAATATGGACATCATCTCGTACCTGAGGTGGTGGTGCAGGCCTACCATTACGAATATATACCTGAGGTCGACCTGCTGGTGGTGGTACAGGTGGCTGCATGTAGTGTTGATTTTGATCAACCTCATCCTCATAATCTCCCACATAATCATCCTCCTCCGCATCAGCAGCAGGAGCCACAGAAGTATCAACAGCAGCACCAACAGTTTGGCCAAACGCAAGAGGAACACGGCTTGCTCGGCGGAGGTCTGCTTCGCGACGTGGAGGTAGTCGTTGTTGTTGTTGTTGTTGTTGGAGAGGTGCGTTAGGTGCAGTGGGTGGTGGTGGTGGAAGACGCGCGAGCAATTCATTAAACTTGTTATCGAGCTTTGTTTCGAACGTCTTCTCAAGGCCAGTGATCTTCTCCATGGCCTCTTCAAAATTGTTCAGCACATCTTGTACCTGTTCAGTCATCATTTGCTGAAACTTATCATGAAGCTCCTTGTTCGATAAGTTCTCCCAGTCAATCTCGTCGGCTTGTGATCCTGGCATGGTTAGCAGCAATAGAAACACACAAGAATATGATCCTACAGACTACTAAGAAGTGGTGGTGGTGTATCACAAATCCGTCAAGCAAATCTCAAATTCTTACCAGTTCTTACCCAGCAGCAGGCGGTGATCGGCAACCGTTGTAGTCAAAAACTCTCAAAGCTTGGATAGAGCGATTACCAGGGAGAGTT
>NW_025286750.1:0-1121 GCF_018294505.1 Triticum aestivum
TAGACGTGCGAAGAGCAATCCGCGTAGAGGGAAGTGTTCAGATACTTCTCCATCACAAAAAATTATGAAAAATTACCATCAGTCCTATAGCACATGTGCCCACGTTGTGTAAAAAACTCATGATTTTATTGCGCTCCAAGTATTTAATAATATTCACGCTGCATCGTTACCGCAGAACGTCTACTACCGTTTCATTGCCGTCCGTGAGGGGGGCCACAACCCGGAGACGCGTGCCGCCTCTTCGGACATGCCACAACACCACCCCGCATGTATGAGGGCCCGGTACGACGCTCCGGTGGCATTGCTACCCCCCAGGGCCCCCGTCCCGGCTAACCTTGTAGCGTTTGACCACGGGATCTAGCCCTTTGACTTTGCACGGACGGGCTTTGACCAGTGGACCTCTCCACCCGGTTGTGTTAGGTCGGCCCAGAGGAACACTTTGGAGCAACATCCGGGCCAAACCCACGGCTACATCCACTCCGTGTAGACCCGACGCGTCCGTTTCCCCCCTCCAGGTGCCGGCGGCGGCGGCGTCCGTGAGGGGGGGGCACACCCCGGAGACGCGTGCTGGGCGTTTGCAACCGCCTCAACACTTCCAGATTTGCGAGAGGCCGCCTACGCAAGATTTGACGGTATGCTAGCCCCCGGAGGCCGCGGGCCACAGTCGTAGACGTGCGAAGAGCAATCCGCGTAGAGGGAAGTGTTCAGATACTTCTCCATCACAAAAAATTATGAAAAATTACCATCAGTCCTATAGCACATGTGCCCACGTTGTGTAAAAGACTCATGATTTTATCGCGCTCCAAGTATTTAATAATATTCACGCTGCATCGTTACCGCAGAACGTCTACTACCGTTTCATTGCCGTCCTTGAGGGGGGCCACAACCCGGAGACGCGTGCCGCCTCTTCGGACATGCCACAACACCACCCCGCATGTATGAGGGCCCGGTACGACGCTCCGGTGGCATTGCTACCCCCAGGGCCCCCGTCCCGGCTAACCCTGTAGCGTTTGACCACGGGATCTAGCCCTTTGACTTTGCACGGACGGGCTTTGACCAGTGGACCTCTCCACCCGGTTGTGTTAGGTCGGCCCAGAGGAACACTTTGGAGCAACATCCGG
>NW_025286751.1:0-1121 GCF_018294505.1 Triticum aestivum
TAAGTCAAGGGGATAGTCGAATGGAAAAAGCCACAATTGGAAATATTTGCCAAACATGGAGGTTTACCTTCAAGCATAAGAAACAGCTTCTTGGCAAGGCCACTCAGGAAGGCCTCCAGTTCAGTTTTCTTCTCAGTCAATTTGCTGACTTGGTCGGTCAAGGCAGCTTTGTCAGTTCTCAGTCGACTGACCTCCTTGTTGGCAATCCCAAGAGCAGTTTTCAGATTGGTATTGTCTTGTTCGAGCTTGGTGACTGAAGCTAACTTCTCGTCAGCAAGCTTGATCTTCTCAGCTAGCTCAAGGTCTTTCTTCTGCTGGGCCTCCCTTACCTTACCTGCAAGCCACAGCAAGATCAGATGCTGAAACAAGCAAGGGGAAAAGCAGTCGTCAGGGTCTCACCAAACATACCTTCGGTCTCCTCCTTTGCCTTTGTCAGCTTCTCTTGAACCAGCTTCAAGCTCAGCTCGACTTGAGTATGCTTCTGTTCCAGCTCTGAGTAGCGAGCCACAAGATCACAAGAGTTCTGCGAACAACCAATCGACTAAATGTCAAAAATAATTCACTTCCGAGTGAAAAGGGAAAAGCACACGTTTCTAAGACTACAGCCGAATACAAACATTCGACCGTAGTCTCGGGGACTACACCCAGTGGGTGCACTCAGCGTGCCCCCACTAATCCTGTTGAAGACAAAGTCGACCAGTCGACCTCAAAAAAAAAAGCGTGCGAGATGCATTCTCTAAGACTGTGATCAACTACAAGCAGTCGACCACAGTCTCGGGGACTACACCCAGTGGGTGCACTCAGCGTGCCCCCACCGGTTTGTGAAATCCAGTCGACCAGTCGACTGACAGAAAGATTTACATTATAAAGCCTAAGGCCGACTGCCAGCAGTCGACCTTAGCCTTGGGGACTACACCCAGTGGGTGCACTTAGCGTGCCCCCACCGGTTTGTGAAATCCAGTCGACCAGTCGACTGAGAGAAAGATTGACATCATAAAGCCTAAGGCCGACTGCCAGCAGTCGACCTTAGCCTTGGGGACTACACCCAGCGGGTGCACTCAGCGTGCCCCCGCTAACACGGAGTTTATTCGACACACCCAGTGGGTGACTAATATAAATTC
>NW_025286752.1:0-1121 GCF_018294505.1 Triticum aestivum
CAAGACTTACATCAGAACTATCTACATATGCATCATTATCAACAAAGGGGATGGTGGGGTTTAACTGCAGCAAGCCAGCTTTGACTCGGTGGCTATCCTGAACTACGACTGCAGGTAACTCTTTTGAGGTGGCGCACACGAGTCCACATATTCACCAACCAATACACCACTATGGATCCGCTCCCGTCTCCCTACGAGAACGCCATCCATAGCACTCACGCTTATCTTGCGTATTTTAAAGTATCCACTTTCACTTGTCTATGAACTGATATAAGCAACCCAGAAGTCCTTTTCCGCGGACACGGCTATTCGAATAGATGATGTTAACCCTGCAGGGGTGTACTTCTTCATACATGTTTCCACCACTTAGCGTCTGCACACGACATGTGCTCGGCAGACTTCAAGCGAAAGCCGACGTGGGTGTAGACCACGACCTACCTAAACACTTAAGTCTCTAGTCCAGGTTTATCGCCTATTCAGGTTCCATCCGCAGGGAGTCCGGCCGAGGTTTCCCATATGGCCCCGAACGATGTGAACAGGGTTCCCGAGATACCTAACGGGTATTCGGTACACCCGGCCACGTACCTACCGCATCACAGCCCACCCCTACGGTCAGCGCTGTCCACGGCCTCCAGTAGGATACAAACACCAGAAACTACTTGCAACTCCTGGACAGAGGACTAGGGTGAATAAGAAGTCGAGCGGGGTCATATTTCAGGGCCCAATGTATGGTAGTAGCTGAATCATGGATCACGAACACAGAACTCAGTTCCTGAGGACGGCTGCAATGAGACAACCCACCATGTACTCCTACATGGCCTCTCACCGCTACCTTTACCAAATCGTGTTCACACACTTAGCTCACACACAGTAGGACATGTTCACACGCCTCTGATTCATCCCCGATGAATCAGACCTGACTCAACTCTAAGCAGTAGCAGGCATGACAAACAAGCATGAATGAGTAGGCATAACAGGGCTCAAACAACTCCTACTCATACTAGTGGGTTTCATCTATTTACTGTGGAATGACAGGTCATGCAAAGGATAAAGGGGTTCAGCTACCGCAGCAAGTAACAGATGAATCGGTGTTGTCCTAATGCAGTAAAAGAGAGCAGGAG
>NW_025286753.1:0-1121 GCF_018294505.1 Triticum aestivum
TTATTCAAGTATCCCTTTATGCTATCCAGAAATTCTATATCATTTCCAATCAGTAATATGTCATCCACATATAATATTAGAAATGCTACAGAGCTCCCACTCACTTTCTTGTAAATACAGGCTTCTCCGAAAGTCTGTATAAAACCAAATGCTTTGATCACACTATCAAAGCGTTTATTCCAACTCCGAGAGGCTTGCACCAGTCCATAAATGGATCGCTGGAGCTTGCACACTTTGTTAGCTCCCTTTGGATCGACAAAACCTTCCGGTTGCATCATATACAACTCTTCTTCCAGAAATCCATTCAGGAATGCAGTTTTGACATCCATCTGCCAAATTTCATAATCATAAAATGCGGCAACTGCTAACATGATTCGGACAGACTTAAGCATCGCTACGGGTGAGAAAGTCTCATCGTAGTCAATCCCTTGAACTTGTCGAAAAACTTTTGCGACAAGTCGAGCTTTGTAGACAGTAACATTACCATCAGCGTCAGTCTTCTTCTTAAAGATCCATTTATTCTCAATTGCTTGCCGATCATTGGGCAAGTCAACTAAAGTCCATACTTTGTTCTCATACATGGATCCCATCTTAGATTTCATGGCTTCAAGCCACTTTGCGGAATCTGGGCTCATCATCGCTTCTTCATAGTTTGTAGGTTCATCATGATCTAGTAGCATGACTTCCAGAACAGGATTTCCGTACCACTCTGGTGCGGATCTCACTCTGGTTGATCTACGAGGTTCAATAGTATCTTGATCTAAAGTTTCATGATCATCATCATTAGCTTCCTCACTTATTGGTGTAGGTGTCGCAGAAACAGTTTTCTGTGATGTTCTACTTTCTAATAAGGGAGTAGGTACAGTTACCTCGTCAAGTTCTACTTTCCTCCCACTCACTTCTTTCGAGAGAAACTCCTTCTCTAGAAAGTTTCCGAATTTAGCAACAAAAATCTTGCCTTCGGATCTGTGATAGAAGGTGTATCCAATAGTTTCCTTTGGATACCCTATGAAGACACATTTCTCCGATTTGGGTTCGAGCTTATCAGGTTGAAGCTTTTTCACATAAGCATTGCAGCCCCAAACTTTAAGAAACGACAACTTTGGTTTCTTGCCAAACCA
>NW_025286754.1:0-1121 GCF_018294505.1 Triticum aestivum
CGAGCTTTATAGATGGTCACATTACCATCCGCGTCTGTCTTCTTCTTAAAGATCCATTTATTTTCTATGGCTCTCCGATCAACGGGCAAGTCAGTCAAAGTCCATACTTTGTTTTCATACATGGATCCTATCTCGGATTTCATGGCTTCCAGCCATTTGTCGGAATCTGGGCCCGCCATCGCTTCTTCATAGTTCGAAGGTTCACCGTTGTCTAACAACATGATTTCCAAGACAGGGTTGCCGTACCACTCTGGTGCGGAACGTGTCCTTGTGGACCTACGAAGTTCAGTAGCAACTTGATCTGAAGTTTCATGATCATCATCATCAACTTCCTCTCTAGTCGGTGCAGGCACCTCAGGAACATTTTCTTGAGCTGCGCCACTTACCGGTTCAAGAGGTAATACTTCATCAAGTTCTACTTTCCTCCCACTTATTTCTTTTGAGAGAAACTCTTTCTCTAGAAAGGACCCATTCTTGGCAACAAAGATCTTGCCTTCGGATCTGAGGTAGAAGGTATACCCAACAATTTCTTTAGGGTATCCTATGAAGACGCATTTCTCTGACTTGGGTTTGAGCTTTTCAGGTTGAAGTTTCTTGACATAAGCATCGCATCCCCAAACTTTTAGAAACGACAGCTTAGGTTTCTTCACAAACCATAATTCATACGGTGTCGTCTCAACGGATTTCGACGGAGCCCTATTTAAAGTGAATGCGGTAGTCTTTAAAGCATAGCCCCAAAATGATAGCGGTAAATCGGTAAGAGACATCATAGATCGCACCATATCTAATAGAGTGCGATTACGACGTTCGGACACACCATTACGCTGAGGTGTTCCAGGCGGCGTGAGTTGTGAAACTATTCCACATTTTCTTAAGTGTGTGCCAAATTCGTGACTCAAGTATTCTCCCCCACGATCTGATCGCAAGAACTTGATTTTCCTGTCACGTTGATTCTCAACCTCACTCTAAAATTCCTTGAAATTTTCAAAGGTCTCAGACTTGTGTTTCATCAAGTAGACATACCTATATCTACTCAAGTCATCAGTGAGAGTGATAACATAACAATAGCCACCGCGAGCCTCAACACTCATTGGACCGCACACATCAGTATGTATGATTTC